>NW_028320317.1:0-250000 GCF_062004578.1 Staurois parvus | reverse complement strand
GGCTTTCATCGGTCCCGTTCACCCGGCTTTCATCGGTCCCGTTCACTCGGCTTTCATCGGTCCCGTTTACCCGGCTTTCATCGGTCCCGTTCACCCGGCTTTCATCAGTCCCATTCACTCGGCTTTCATCGGTCCCGTTCACTCGGCTTTCATCGGTCCCGTTCACTCGGCTTTCATCGGTCCCGTTCACTCGGCTTTCATCGGTCCCATTCACCCGGCTTTCATCGGTCCCGTTCACCCGGCTTTCATCGGTCCCGTTCACTCGGCTTTCATCGGTCCCGTTCACCCGGCTTTCATCGGTCCCGTTCACCCGGCTTTCATCGGTCCCGTTCACTCGGCTTTCATCGGTCCCGTTCACTCGGCTTTCATCGGTCCCGTTCACTCGGCTTTCATCGGTCCCGTTCACTCGGCTTTCATCGGTCCCGTTCACTCGGCTTTCATCGGTCTCGTTCACCCGGCTTTCATCGGCCCCGTTCACCCGGCTTTCATCGGTCCCGTTTACCCGGCTTTCATCGGTCCCGTTTACCCGGCTTTCATCGGTCCCGTTCACCCGGCTTTCATCGGTCCCGTTCACTCGGCTTTCATCGGTCCCGTTCACCCGGCTTTCATCGGTCCCGTTCACTCGGCTTTCATCGGTCCCGTTCACCCGGCTTTCATCGGTCCCGTTCACCCGGCTTTCATCGGTCCCGTTCACTCGGCTTTCATCGGTCCCGTTCACTCGGCTTTCATCGGTCCCGTTCACTCGGCTTTCATCGGTCCCGTTCACTCGGCTTTCATCGGTCCCGTTCACTCGGCTTTCATCGGTCTCGTTCACCCGGCTTTCATCGGCCCCGTTTACCCGGCTTTCATCGGTCCCGTTTACCCGGCTTTCATCGGTCCCGTTTACCCGGCTTTCATCGGTCCCGTTCACCCGGCTTTCATCGGTCCCATTCACCCGGCTTTCATCGGTCCCGTTCACCCGGCTTTCATCGGTCCCGTTCACCCGGCTTTCATCGGTCCCATTCACCCGGCTTTCCTCAGTCCCATTCACCCGGCTTTCCTCCGTCCCATTCACCCGGCTTTCATCGGTCCCATTCACCCGGCTTTCCTCAGTCCCATTCACCCGGCTTTCCTCAGTCCCATTCACCCGGCTTTCCTCAGTCCCATTCACCCGGCTTTCATCAGTGCCATTCACCTGAGGAGAAGCTGTCCTATCTCAGAGGATTTATTGGCCCTTATGGGGCTCATGTTACATCAAATGTAGTCTAAGTTCTCCTTTCCAACGCTTCTCACCAGACTTGGAGCAGATCTGAGAAGGCACAGGGCAGGGGCGAACTGACAACTCATGGGGCCCCCGGGCAATGGGGGATAATGGGTCCCCTGTGTCCTTGCCCAAACTCAAAAAAGCCTATGGAAAAGGTACCAGGGGCATCTCATGGGGCCCCTTACTGACCACGGGCCCTCGGGCAGTGCCGCCCCTGGCACAGGGCTAAATGGAGGACATTCGGCAGACAGAATCCACCTGGAAGTGGGCTACTGGGGGATGGAGAGACATGGCATGTGAGGGTCTCCTCCAATCTGATGTCAGGACAATACTAACCAGGGTGGAGCTCTTCCCCAATGGCCTTCAACCTCAAGGGCCCGGGGACAGGGGCAGCCTCTAGTGAGGCCCTCTAACCATCAGTGCCATGTGGTCACATACTGGAGTCTGTAATTGGCTCACTGAAAGGATGAAAGAGTCCATTTCTGAGAATTGTACATTTACAACTTATTTTGTAGCTTGTTTTGGGCTTCAGCACTCTAGAATTGGTACAAAACCCGCAGCGGATCCCCTGTAATCGCCGTGCTGAGATGCAGATCTCTAACTCCCTGCTTTCCCCGACACACTCAGGGATCTGATATTTTGTCTTCTCTCTGATCAGCTCAGGGAGGCAACGCTTGATACGGCGGAGCTGTGCAGGTGATCTGTAGTCAGGTGATCTGTAACCAGGTGATCTGTAACCAGGTGATCTGTAGTCAGGTGATCTGTAGTCAGGTGATCTGTAACCAGGCGATCTGTAGCCAGGCGATCTGTAACCAGGCGATCTGTAGCCAGGCGATCTGTAGTCAGGCGATCTGTAGTCAGGTGATCTGTAACCATGTGATCTGTAAGCAGGTGAGCTGTAACCATGTGATCTGTAACCATGTGATCTGTAACCAGGTGATCTGTAACCAGGTGATCTGTAACCATGTGATCTGTAGTCAGGTGATCTGTAACCAGGTGATCTGTAAGCAGGCGACCTGTAGCCAAGTGATATGTAGTCAGGTGATCTGTAGCCAGGTGATCTGTAATCATGTGATCTGTAGCCAGGTGATTTGTAGTCAGGTGATCTGTAGCCAAGTGACCTGTAATCAGGTGACCTGTAATCAGGTGATCTGTAGCCAGGTGATCTGTAACCATGTGATCTGTAGTCAGGTGATCTGTAACCATGTGATCTGTAGTCAGGTGATCTATAACCATGTGATCTGTAGTCAGGTGATCTATAACCATGTGATCTGTAGCCAGGTGATCTGTAGTCAGGTGATCTGTAACCATGTGATCTGTAGCTAGGTGATCTGTAGTCAGGTGATCTGTAACCATGTGATCTGTAGCCAGGTGATCTGTAGTCAGGTGATCTGTAGCCAGGTGATCTGTAACCATGTGATCTGTAGTCAGGTGATCTGTAACCAGGTGATCTGTAAGCAGGCAACCTGTAGCCATGTGATCTGTAGCCAGGTGATCTGTAACCATGTGATCTGTAGTCAGGCGATCTGTAGCCAGGTGATCTGTAGTCAGGTGATCTGTAACAAGGTGATCTGTAGCCAGGTGATCGGTAGCCAGGTGATCTGTAGTCAGGTGATCTGTAACCATGTGATCTGTAGCCAGGTGATCTGTAGCCAGGTGATCTGTAGTCAGGTGATCTGTAACCAGGTGATCTGTAACCATGTGATCTGTAGTCAGGTGATCTGTAGCCAGGTGATCTGTAGTCAGGTGATCTGTAACCAGGTGATCTGTAGTCAGGTGATCTGTAGTCAGGTGATCTGTAACCATGTGATCTGTAGTCAGGTGATCTGTAACCAGGTGATCTGTAGCCAGGTGATCTGTAGCCAGGTGATCTGTAGCCAGGTGATCTGTAGCCAGGTGATCTGTAACCATGTGATCTGTAGCCAGGTGATCTGTAGCCAGGTGATCTGTAGTCAGGTGATCTGTAACCAGGTGATCTGTAGCCAGGTGATCTGTAGTCAGACGATCTGTAGTCAGACGATCTGTAGTCAGGTGATCTGTAACCAGGCGATCTGTAGTCAGGCGATCTGTAACCAGGTGATCTGTAGCCAGGTGACCTGTAGTCAGGTGATCTGTAACCATGTGATATATAGCCAGGTTAACTGTAACCATGTGATCTGTAGTCAGGTGATCTGTAACCAGGTGATCTGTAACCAGGCGACCTGTAGCCAGGTGATCTGTAGTCAGGTGATCTGTAGTCTGGTGATCTGTAACCAGGTGATCTGTAGTCAGGTGATCTGTAACCAGGTGATCTGTAACCAGGTGATCTGTAACCATGTGATCTGTAGTCAGGTGATCTGTAGCCAGGTGATCTGTAGCCAGGTGATCTGTAGCCAGGCGATCTGTAACCATGTGATATATAGCCAGGTGATCTGTAGTCAGGTGATCTGTAGTCAGGTGATCCGTAGTCAGGTGATCTGTAACCATGTGATCTGTAACCAGGTGATCTGTAACCATGTGATCTGTAGTCAGGTGAGCTGTAGCCAGGTGATCTGTAGCCAGGTGATCTGTAACCAGGTGATCTGTAGCCAGGTGATCTGTAGCCAGGTGATCTGTAACCATGTGATATATAGCCAGGTGATCTGTAGTCAGGTGATCTGTAGCCAGGTGATCTGTAGTTAGGTGATCTGTAGCCAGGTGATCTGTAGCCAGGTGATCTGTAGCCAGGTGATCTGTAGCCAGGTGATCTGTAGTCAGGTGATCTGTAACCATGTGATATGTAGCCAGGTGATCTGTAGCCAGGTGATCTGTAGTCAGGTGATCTGTAGTTAGGTGATCTGTAGTTAGGTGATCTGTAGCCAGGCGATCTGTAGTCAGGTGATCTGTAGCCAGGTGATCTGTAGCCAGGCGACCTGTAACCATGTGATATATAGCCAGGTGATCTGTAGCCAGGTGATCTGTAGCCAGGTGATCTGTAGCCAGGTGATCTGTAGCCAGGCGATCTGTAACCATGTGATATATAGCCAGGTGATCTGTAGTCAGGTGATCTGTAGTTAGGTGATCTGTAGCTAGGTGATCTGTAGCCAGGCGATCTGTAACCATGTGATATATAGCCAGGTGATCTGTAGTCAGGTGATCTGTAGTCAGGTGATCTGTAGCCAGGTGATCTGTAACCATGTGATCTGTAGTCAGGTGATCTGTAGCCAGGTGATCTGTAGCCAGGTGATCTGTAGTCAGGTGATCTGTAGCCAGGTGATCTGTAGCCAGGCGATCTGTAGTCAGGTGATCTGTAGCCAGGCGATCTGTAACCATGTGATATATAGCCAGGTGATCTGTAGTCAGGTGATCTGTAGTTAGGTGATCTGTAGCTAGGTGATCTGTAGCCAGGCGATCTGTAACCATGTGATATATAGCCAGGTGATCTGTAGCCAGGTGATCTGTAGCCAGGCGATCTGTAGTCAGGTGATCTGTAGCCAGGCGATCTGTAACCATGTGATATATAGCCAGGTGATCTGTAGTTAGGTGATCTGTAGCTAGGTGATCTGTAGCCAGGCGATCTGTAACCATGTGATATATAGCCAGGTGATCTGTAGTCAGGTGATCTGTAGCCAGGTGATCTGTAACCATGTGATCTGTAGTCAGGTGATCTGTAGCCAGGTGATCTGTAGCCAGGTGATCTGTAGCCAGGCGATCTGTAACCATGTGATATATAGCCAGGTGTTCTGTAGTCAGGTGATCTGTAGTCAGGTGATCTGTAGTCAGGTGATCTGTAGTTAGGTGATCTGTAGTCAGGTGATCTGTAGTCAGGTGATCTGTAGTTAGGTGATCTGCAGCCAGGCGATCTGTAGCCAGGTGAGAGGCCCTCCACTGTCAGAACTGGAGTGCAGGCAGTCAGGCAGGAGCCTCTGTTTCTGTAAGTTCCAGTTGCTCTCTGTCTGGCCATTCAGCTTAAATATTCCATTTGTTATGTATGAAGAGGATCCGCCCTGTCAGACATTGGGGTGACATTACAGCAGCACCTGGTGAAAGCAGGCAACCTACAGTCCCTGTAATGAACCCTCATGTCTGAAAGGAGACCTGCCATAACAATTACCCCAGTACATAGGGCCAGGATTTGGGTAATTGGGTCAGTAGACTGCAGGTTCTGATTCAACCATATGAGATTCCACCCACTCAGCAGCCGGCATTGACCATTAAAGCCTCGGGGGAAGCAGGTAGGCTATTTCTGCACCTCCCAGCTGAAGTCCAGGATTTCCTCCATAAGACTGTTAGCCACTTAGACGCAATGTACAGCCAAGTGGAAAAATTAGGGGACCTACTAAGTGGTTTAGTAGCAACCTTACAGTAACATGTGCTGGAGGTAAAGGGGACAGCCAGCTCATGTGATGTTTTGAATTGTATTCATTGGGCAATGGGAAGCCAGTGGAGGGTATGGCAGAGAGGGGTGGAGGACACTGAATGGAGGCCAATAAAATGATTGGCAGAGAGGGGTGGAGGACACTGAGTGGAGACCAGTGGAGGAATTGGCAGAGAGGGGTGGAGGACACTGAGTGGAGGCCAGTGGAGGGATTGGCAGAGGGGGGTGGAGGACACTGAGTGGAGGCCAGTGGAAGGATTGGCAGAGAGGGGTGGAGGACACTGAGTGGAGGCCAGTGGAGGGATTGGCAGAGAGGGGTGGAGGACACTGAGTGGAGGCCAGTGGAGGGATTGGCAGAAAGGGGTGGAGGACACTGAATGGAGGCCAATAAAAAAATTGGCAGAGAGGGGTGGATGACACTGAATGGAGACCAGTGGAAGGATTGGCAGAGAGGGGTGGGGGACACTGAATGGAGACCAGTGGATGGATTGGCAGAGAGGGGTGGTGGACACTGAGTGGAGGCCAGTGGAGGGATTGACAGAGAGGGATGGAGGACACTGAATGGAGGCCAGTGGAGGGATTGGCAGAGAGGAGTGGAGGACACTGAGGGGACACCAGTGGATGGATTGGCAGAGAGGAGTGGAGGTCAGTGAATGGAGGTCAGTGAAGGGATTGGCAGAGAGGGGTGCATGACACTGAGTGGAGGCCAGTGGAAGGATTGGCAGAGAGGGGTGGAGGACACTGAATGGAGGCCAGTGGAGGGATTGGCAGAGGGAGGTGGAAGACACTGAGTGGAGGCCAGTGGAGGGATTGGCAGAGAGGGGTGGAGGACACTGAATGGAGCCCAGTGGAGGGATTGACAGAGGGGGTTGGCAGATATGGAACGGTTAGTAAGGTGGATGAGTCTGGCAGCAGCATTCATGATAGACTGAAGAGGGGATAGCCTGCGATGAGGTCGGCCAATCAGGAGGGAGTTACAATAGTCAAGGTGAGAGATAATCAGGGAGGGAATAAGTTGCTTAGTAGTTTCAGAGGTTAAGATTGGGCATATCTTGGAGATGTTGCGGAGGTTGGAGATGTTGTGGAGTTTGGAGGTGTTGCGGAGGTTGGAGATGTTGCGGAGGTGAAGTCTACAAGATTTGGACAGTGATTGGATTTTGAGATGAAAGGACAGATGGGAGTCTAGGATTACACCTAGTACCCTGGCATGAGGGGAGGGACTGATGGTTGTGGTATTGATCTTGATAGAGAAATCAGGGGAGGGGACACGGGCTGGAGGAAATAGTATGAGCTCCATTTTCGAGTTTGAGGAAGTGGAATGACATCCATGTCAATATGTCACTTAGTAGGTTATTAATGCAAGAGGAGACTGAAGGGGTGAGGTGAGGAGGAGACTGAAGGGGTGAGGTGAGGAATAGGGAGGGGTGAGGTGAGGAGGAGACTGAAGGGGTGAGGTGAGGGGTAGAAAGATAGATTTGTGTGGCATCAGCATAGAGATGGTACTTAAAGCCATGGGAGTTTATCAAGTGACCAAGGGAGGAGGTGTAGATGGAGAAGATAAGGGGTCCAAGGAGAGAACCTTGAGGGACCCCTACAGAAAGAGGGAGTGAAGAGGAGGAGACAGAGTTATAGGTAATGCTGAAGGAGCACTGTGATAGGTAGGAGGAGAACCAGGAGAGAACAGAGTCTCGGAGGCCAAGAAAGTGGAGTTTTTTGAGGCGGAGAGGATGGTCAACCGTGTCAAAAGCCAAAGAAAGGTCAAATAGTAAGAGTACGGAGTAGTGACCATTGGTTAGAATGAGTATGGAGTAGTGACCATTGGTTGGGATGAGTATGGAGTAGTGGTCATTGGCTGGGATGAGTACGGAGTAGTGGTCATTGGTTAGGGTGAGTATGGAGTAGTGACCGTTGGTTAGGATGAGTACAGAGTAGTGGCCATTGGTTGGGATGAGTACGGAGTAGTGGTCATTGGTTGGGATGAGTACGGAGTAGTGGTCATTGGTTAGGGTGAGTATGGAGTAGTGACCGTTGGTTAGGATGAGTACAGAGTAGTGGCCATTGGTTGGGATGAGTACGGAGTAGTGGTCATTGGTTGGGATGAGTACGGAGTAGTGGTCATTGGTTGGGATGAGTACGGAGTAGTGGTCATTGGTTGGGATGAGTACAGAGTAGTGGTCATTGGTTAGGATGAGTATGGAGTAGCGGTCATTGGTTAGGGTGAGTATGGAGCAGTGACCATTGGTTGGGATGAGTACGGAGTAGTGACCATTGGTTGGGATGAGTACAGAGTAGTGGCCATTGGTTGGGATGAGTACAGAGTAGTGACCATTGGTTGGGATGAGTACGGAATAGTGGCCATTGGTTAGGATGAGTACGGAGTAGTGGCCATTAGTTGGGATGAGTATGGAGTAGTGGCCATTGGTCGGGACAAGTACGGAGTAGTGGCCATTGGTCGGGATGAGTACGGAGTAGTGGCCATTGTTTGGGATTAGTATGGAGTAGTGGCCATTGGTTAGGGTGAGTATGGACAGAAGAAGTGGGTGACCATAGTAGTTGTGAGGGGACAGGATCCAGGGGGCAGGTAGTGAGATGGCAGAAGAAGAGGGTGACTGTAGTAGTTGTGAGGGGACAGGATCCAGGGGGCAGGTAGTGAGATGGCAGAAGAAGAGGGTGACCATAGTAGTTGTGAGGGGACAGGATCCAGGGGGCAGGTAGTGAGATGGCAGAAGAAGAGGGTGACTGTAGTAGTTGTGAGGGGACAGGATCCAGGGGGCAGGTAGTGAGATGGCAGAAGAAGAGGGTGACCATAGTAGTTGTGAGGGGACAGGATCCAGGGGGCAGGTAGTGAGATGGCAGAAGAAGAGGGTGACTGTAGTAGTTGTGAGGGGACAGGATCCAGGGGGCAGGTAGTGAGATGGCAGAAGAAGAGGGTGACCATAGTAGTTGTGAGGGGACAGGATCCAGGGGGCAGGTAGTGAGATGGCAGAAGAAGAGGGTGACTGTAGTAGTTGTGAGGGGACAGGATCCAGGGGGCAGGTAGTGAGATGGCAGAAGAAGAGGGTGACTGTAGTAGTTATGAGGGGACAGGATCCAGGGGGCAGGTAGTGAGATGGCAGACGAAGAGGGTGACTGTAGTAGTTGTGAGGGGACAGGATCCAGGGGGCAGGTAGTGAGATGGCAGAAGAAGAGGGTGACTATAGTAGTTGTGAGGGGACAGGATCCAGGGGGCAGGTAGTGAGATGGCAGAAGAAGAGGGTGACTGTAGTAGTTGTGAGGGGACAGGATCCAGGGGGCAGGTGTTGAGATGGCAGAAGAAGAGGATGACTGTAATAGTTGTGAGGGGACAGGATCCAGGGGGCAGGTAGTGAGATGGCAGAAGAAGAGGGTGACCATAGTAGTTGTGAGGGGACAGAATCCAGGGGGCAGGTAGTGAGATGGCAGAAGAAGAGGGTGACCATAGTAGTTGTGAGGGGACAGGATCCAGGGGGCAGGTAGTGAGATGGCAGAAGAAGAGGGTGACCATAGTAGTTGTGAGGGGACAGGATCCAGGGGGCAGGTGTTGAGATGGGCTTCTGAGAAAACCTTAGTGACCTCTTCGGTAGTAGCGAGGTCAAAAGAGGAAAGTGTTGAGGGAGGTTTAGTACAAGGTATGCTAAGTGGAATAGATTTAACTCCTTTTCCCAAAACTCCCTGTTTTCCTGGACTGTCCCAGAGAAGATAAATCCCTCCGTTTTCCTACCTCAGCAGCTTAGAGAAGCCAAAACTGATGAGGCAGAGGTAGCCAGGCAAGTGATCTGCAGCCAGGTGAGAGGCCCTCCACTGTCAGAACTGTTGTGCATGCAGTCGGCATGGGCCTCTGTTCAGTAAACAGCAAGTTGCAGTCACTCTCTGGCCATTCAGCCAATTACCAGCAACAAGCCCTAAGCCTAAAGCATATGTACTTTTCATAAGTGCACGTCCAGCCAGCTCTCGCCTTTCCAGGTGATTCATTCCTACGGATCTTTATACTGTTTATTTGATATAAACGATGCAGTAGCTGCACATAGAAAGCAGAATCCTGGTATATGGTCAGCCAGAGGGAGGACCCCATAGGCTGACATTTCATGTATTTCTCAGTGTCTATCTCCAGCTTGGTATCAGATGATGAAGGAGTGCAGCTAATGTACACATTCTGTAAGTTCCTGTATCTAATGTCAGAAAAACAATAAACTAGAGAATAAGTGAATGCGCTCAGTGATGGATTATATATGTACAGTATATGACACTGGAGCAAGGCTTCTCCAAAGTTCTCCTTTACAAGCGCTGTATACCGCTGTTAATCAAAGGGACGGTGATTAATTTTTTATTAGGGACAGCTCAATACAGCACAGGCCTCTCATGATTCCCCGGCAGGGCTGTGAACAGCTAATCAGCAAGGTGCCTTTGAGAAGCGCTGTCAGCATGGAAGGTACACAGCTTGGATTCCTGCTCAGGATCTGGGGGGTCATTTGTTCTCAGGCATTGAGCAGAATGGACAAGGATTCCTGGGTCTCTCTCCAGATATACAGATTCCTTTTATTTGGAGAGGACTTTGTGTGAAGGTAAAATTCCTTTATTGTTCAAACTCAAGTCTTGTGTTGTAGGAAGATGGGAAGACAAAGGAACAGCAATAATACGCATTAATACTGAAAAGGAAGAGTTCTGCTCTAAGATAAATCTGATAACATGCAGCAGGCTATGGAAGACACAGAGATGGACTGGAACTAAATTGTGGTTAATAGTAAAACAGAGAACTAGAAGTAAGAATCCAGCACTTTTGTATGAACTATGATATAAGAGGGATGTATCTAAGCTATGATGAGCAGACTTATGACTTGGAGAGATGGCTGAGATTAGGAGAAAAAAAACTCTAAACCCTCCAGTAGTGTGAAGATGTCAGCAATCGAGAACTATGGAAGGCTAGATATGTAAATGAAGGGGTTCTATGAGCCAACCAGCAGGACCAGGTCTCATATGTTGGAGGACATCTCTTCAGGTGCCACCAGGGTCTCCCTCACAATGTTCAGGATGTATGTCCATTCTGCCAGTTCAGTTGGGGTGATTTCCAATGTTGCAGAAATTTCTTTAGTAAGATCTTTGATCAGCATAGACCAAGAAATCGTTCTTTTGGAGGTTGCATTCTGGGTTATAATGGAAGCTGTCTACTGTCTAACTGTATAAAGTGATTTATTTCCATCACCATCATCTTCTAGGGCAAATTCTCATTTCTAGAGTAATCTCCTTCTTAGGGGAACAGAAAAGAGACATCTATAGGATTTTTGTCTAGGAGAGATGAAGGAACATTACTGAAGCATTTTTTATACTGCAGATTCCAGACAAAGTGGTTGATGGGTTCCCTTTACTAAAATCAATGGAGACATAGAAGCCTAGGGATAGTTCATGATGAGAACAATTCCTCTCCCTGATGCCTGGACATGCCATGTCTGTGAAGTTGGGTATTGTGGGTTTCACAGCTTGCTTGTCCTCTTTCATGGCAATGTTTTGAGTTGACTCATTGTGATCGCCGTCTTCATGGAGCCCTTTATTGAACTGAGCCAATCTGGGCAGGTTTCTGATTGCTCTTTGGTTAGGAAGGTTGATTAAGATGTAGGAACTTCACTCCCAAGTGAAAGGGCAAGTTTTGGTGTTAGCACATGGCTGCACGTATGCTTTATGGTATGCCGCTTGGCTGCCAAGAATATGACCATCATGCATGGATGACAAAACAGTTCCCATAATGCATGGCTGCTAGAACATTTCCGCATATACAGGACTAACAGCCTTCATGATGTCCAACGAGCAATAAGATACAATAACATGTCTGGGGCTCTCCCCTCTTCTCACCTCTGCCGCAGCCTTCCAGAGGACATAAGCCAAGACCCCGTGGCAGGGGGAGGGGAGGGAACTTCCCGTCTGATGGAGGTGAGTGACTAACTCCTATGTATTACCATCCTGGTCTAATGTATGATGAATAGCAATTCTATGGCTCAGATCTTCATCTTTTACTGCCTGGAATCATTGTTTTTATGTTCAAATGAGTTACCATGAACTCCCCGAATGTGACAATCTGATGCTGAGAGCTCTTCCAGCCAAGGAAATACAATAAACACATAACTGACGCGCTGTCATTCCTTTCCCAAATGTCCCCATTCCCAAAATCTGGAATATCGGAGTCATGAATTCTAGCAGGTCCCCAAACACCTCGAAGTCTTAACTTAGCATCGGTATCATGGAAGTATGAAACATATACCTTTATATCCTGGAAGTACAAATCCGATATATTTATATCTTCTTTATTACAGTTCTATGCTGGAAGTATACATTACATACATTCATATCCTGGAAGTACACATCACATACATTTAAATCCTGGAAGTACACATTACATACATTCATATCCTGGAAGTACATATCACATACATCTATATCCT
Organism: Staurois parvus; assembly: GCF_062004578.1. NCBI lineage: Eukaryota > Metazoa > Chordata > Amphibia > Anura > Ranidae > Staurois > Staurois parvus. The sequence goes on along the minus strand of NW_028320317.1, from coordinate 237,972 downwards.
GGAAGTACATATCACATACATCTATATCCTGGAAGTACATATCACATACATCTATATCCTGGAAGTATATATCACATACATTTATATCCTGGAAGTACAAATCACATACATCTATATCCTGGAAGTACATATCACATACATCTACAGTATGTCCTGGAAGTACATATCACATACATCTATATTCTGGAAGTACATATCACATACATCTATATCCTGGAAGTACATATCACATACATCTATATCCTGGAAGTATATATCACATACATTTATATCCTGGAAGTACAAATCACATACATCTATATCCTGGAAGTACATATCACATACATCTATATCCTGGAAGTACATATCACATACATCTACAGTATGTCCTGGAAGTACATATCACATACATCTATATTCTGGAAGTACATATCACATACATCTATATCCTGGAAGTACATATCACATACATCTATATCCTGGAAGTACAAATCACATACATCTATATCCTGGAAGTACATATCACATACATCTACAGTATGTCCTGGAAGTACATATCACATACATCTATATTCTGGAAGTACATATCACATACATCTACAGTATGTCCTGGAAGTACATATCACATACATCTATATCCTGGAAGTACATATCACATACATCTACAGTATGTCCTGGAAGTACACATCACATACATCTATATCCTGGAAGTACATATCATACACAGGGGCGGACTGACAACTCATGGGGCCCCCGGGCAATAGGGAATCATGGGGCCCCTGTGTCCTCACCCACAGCCAAAAAAAGCCTATGAAAAAGCCAGTTAAAGGTACCAGGGGCATCTCATGGGGCCCCCTACTGACCCCGGGCCCTCGGGCAGTGCCCTACTGCTCAAATGGTCAGCCCCTGATCACACACACTTATATCCTGGAAGTACATGTCCTATGTATTTATGTGCAGGGAGACTCAATTATCAATAGTCCAGAAATCCTTTGTCTCTCAGTGACCAGGAAGAGACACATTCATGACTGTCAGAGCCAAGAATGAAGGGACAAGGAAGTCACCTGTAAAGTCTTTCTTTCTTTCAGTCCAGCGTTTTATTTGGAACAATGAGAAATGTGTTGATCGGATTCTAGTTTCATGGCTCGGGCCTCCAGGCGTCCCATTGTCAGATATTCTGGTATTTGATGTTAGCACAGGACTGCTCTTGCCTGTATATTGCTTTCTGTTGCTAGGATTCTCTCGTGTACTTGCACCTCTGTGGTTGTGATGTCCAAACTCTGACCATCTGTTGGGCCTCAGTTTCTCCAGGTTAGGCTTTCTGGGTGTGATTTAGATTCACATTGGTTTTGTGGGGTCTAACCTTTCCTAAATATATGGCTCTCTCTCAGCCTTGGCTAATGAAAAGGACCCTTCCAGCCAGTGAGTCATGCTCAGTGACCAGTGGAATAGCAGTTGGTGGGGTCGGTGGGGTCCTCTCCTAGAAGAGTGCTATGTGGCAAGCTTGGCAGATTCCAGAGTTCTGCTATTAGATATCCTGAGTGTGAAAATGTGTATAGAGGCTCTGTGCCAACTGCTGGACAAATCAAACTATTCAATCACCAAACCACAAAAGTTCCCAGAGCCTGCCATCAGCTCTGGGCTCTCTTCTATACCAATGTGACTTGAATCTGATATTGTATGGTGTACTCACTGCTCATACCAGTCTTAGTATTCTGATCCAGAACATTCTCCCATAGTAGCCACCATGCCTCTGCATAGCATACCTAACTCCTCTTATTGTTTCCTTATGAAGCATCAGACCCAGTATTTCTACATAATTCTCCCGATACACAATCCTGGATCTGAAATTCCTGCATGGATATGGTAGGTTGGCAGAGTTACACCTGTGAAGAAAGATACCGCATAATGAAACAATAACTGCAAGGCCCTCGGTTTGTCAATTCAAATCACCAAAACCATCCTCCTGAGTCATGGATACAGAGTAAGAAAGTATCTGTTCCCCCCTCACCACCTAGGGAGAAGTTCTGCTCCTCTCTACCTGTCTGCCCCATTGCCATGAGCAGTCCTACATAGAAATGGCCCAGCAGGGACCCTCCACCAGAGACACACACAAAATCTGGTGCAGCTGTTCACGGGAGCCAATCAGCTTCTAACTTCAGTTTGTTCAACTAAGCTTTGACAAAACGTGGAAGCTGATTGGTTTCTATGCACAGCTGAACCAGATTTTGCACTCTCCAGTTTTAGGAAATCTCCCCCCATTGTGTCAGTACCATTAGTTCTACCTATAGCCTATAGTCTAGGTTCCCCTACTTGATACCTGCCTTGGTATTGTGTCTGTTATGCCCTAATTCCTTCATCCTGAGCACTGCTTTTAGCACTTCATGGAGTTGAACAAAAAAAAAAAAACTAGGACTAAGCACTATGACCATGACTCTGCACTATGACCTAGACTATGACCATGACCCAGAACTATGACCTGTACTATGACCATGACCCCGCACTATGACCTGTACTATGACCATGACCCAGCACTATGACCTGTACTATGACCATGACCCAGAACTATGACCTGTACTATGACCATGACCCAGAACTATGACCTGTACTATGACCATGACCCAGCACTATGACCTGTACTATGACCAAGACCCGGCACTATGACCAAGACCCAGCACTATGACCTGTACTATGACCATGACTCTGCACTATGACCTAGACTATGACCAAGACCCAGAACTATGACCTGTACTATGACCATGACTCTGCACTATGACCTGTACTATGACCATGACTCAGCACTATGACCTTGACTATGACCAAGACCCGGCACTATGACCAAGACCCAGCACTATGACCTGTACTATGACCATGACTCTGCACTATGACCTAGACTATGACCAAGACCCAGAACTATGACCTGTACTATGACCATGACTCTGCACTATGACCTGTACTATGACCATGACTCAGCACTATGACCTGGACTATGACCATGACTCTGCACTATGACCTGTACTATGACCATGACCCAGAACTATGACCTGTACTATGACCATGACCCAGAACTATGACCTGTACTATGACCATGACCCAGCACTATGACCTGTACTATGACCATGACTCAGCACTATGACCTTGACTATGACCAAGACCCGGCACTATGACCAAGACCCAGCACTATGACCTGGACTATGACCATGACTCTGCACTATGACCTGTACTATGACCATGACTCAGCACTATGACCTTGACTATGACCAAGACCCGGCACTATGACCAAGACCCAGCACTATGACCTGTACTATGACCATGACTCTGCACTATGACCTGTACTATGACCATGACCCAGAACTATGACCTGTACTATGACCAAGACCCGGCACTATGACCTGGACTATGACCAAGACCCGGCACTATGACCTGGACTATGACCATGACTCTGCACTATGACCTGTACTATGACCATGACCCAGAACTATGACCTGTACTATGACCATGACCCAGAACTATGACCTGTACTATGACCATGACCCAGCACTATGACCTGTACTATGACCATGACTCAGCACTATGACCTTGACTATGACCAAGACCCGGCACTATGACCAAGACCCAGCACTATGACCTGGACTATGACCATGACTCTGCACTATGACCTGTACTATGACCATGACTCAGCACTATGACCTTGACTATGACCAAGACCCGGCACTATGACCAAGACCCAGCACTATGACCTGTACTATGACCATGACTCTGCACTATGACCTGTACTATGACCATGACCCAGAACTATGACCTGTACTATGACCAAGACCCGGCACTATGACCTGGACTATGACCAAGACCCGGCACTATGACCTGGACTATGACCATGACTCTGCACTATGACCTGTACTATGACCATGACCCAGAACTATGACCTGTACTATGACCATGACCCAGAACTATGACCTGTACTATGACCATGACCCAGCACTATGACCTGTACTATGACCATGACTCAGCACTATGACCTTGACTATGACCAAGACCCGGCACTATGACCAAGACCCAGCACTATGACCTGTACTATGACCATGACCCAGAACTATGACCATGACCCAGAACTATGACCTGTACTATTGTACTATGACCATGACCCAGCACTATGATGCGTACTATGACCAAGACCCGGCACTATGACCTGGACTATGACCATGACCCAGCACTATGACCTGTACTATGACCATGACTCAGCACTATGACCTTGACTATGACCAAGACCCGGCACTGTGACCTGGACCATGACCAAGACCCGGCACTATAACCTGAATGATGACCCAGACTATGACTATGACCATGACCCAGCACTATGAGCTGGACTATAATTATGACCTGGCACTATGAGCTGGGCTATAATTAAGAACTGGCACTATGAACTGGACTATGACCAAGACCCGGCCCTATGACATGGACTATGACCAAGACCCAGGACTATGACCATGACCCGGCCCTATGACCTGGACTATGACCAAGACTCTGGATTATGACCTGGACTATGACCAAGACCCGGCACAATGACCTGCACTATGACCATGACCTGGCATTAGGACCATGACCAGACACTATGACTTGGATTATGACCATGGCCCAGCACTATGACCTAGACTATGTCCAAGACCAAGCACTATGTACTGGACTATGACCCAGCACTTTGACATGGACTATGACCAAGGCCTGGCACTATGACCTGGACTATGACCATGACCCAGAACTATGACCTGTACTATGACCATGACCCAGAACTATGACCTGTACTATGACCATGACCCAGCACTATGACGTGTACTATGACCAAGACCCAGCACTATGACCTGTACTATGACCATGACCCAGAACTATGACCTGTACTATGACCATGACCCAGAACTATGACCTGTACTATGACCATGACCCAGAACTATGACCTGTACTATGACCATGACCCAGAACTATGACCTGTACTATGACCATGACCCAGCACTATGACCTTGACTATGACCAAGACCCAGCACTATGACCTGGACTATGACCATGACTCAGCACTATGACCTTGACTATGACCAAGACCCGGCACTGTGACCTGGACTATGACCAAGACCCAGCACTATGACCTGAATGATGACCCAGACTATGACTATGACCCAGCACTATGAGCTGGACTAGAATTATGACCTGGTACTATGAGCTGGACTATAATTAAGAACTGGCACTATGAACTGGACTATGACTATGACCAAGACCCAGGACTATGACCAAGACCCGGCACAATGACCTGCACTATGACAATGACCCGGCACTATGACAATGACCAGACACTATGACTTGGATTATGACCATGGCCCAGCACTACGACCTAGACTATGCCCAAGACCAAGCACTATGTACTGGACTATGACCATGACCCAGCACTTTGACATGGACTATGACCAAGGCCTGGCACTATGACCTGGACTATGACCATGACCCGGAACTATGACCTGTACTATGACCATGACCCAGAACTATGACCTGTACTATGACCATGACCCGGCACTATGACCTGGACTATGACCAAGACCCAGCACTATGACCTGGACTATGACCAAGACCCAGCACTATAACCTGGACTATGACCATGACCCAGCACTTTGACATGGACTATGACCAAGGCCTGGCACTATGACCTGGACTATGACCATGACCCGGAACTATGACCATAACCCAGAACTATGACCTGGACTATGACCATGACCCAGCACTATGACCTTGACTATGACCAAGACCCAGCACTATGACCTTGACTATGACCAAGACCCAGCACTATGACCTGGACTATGACCAAGACCCAGCACTATGACCTGGACTATGACCAAGACTCAGCACTATGACCTTGACTATGACCAAGACCCGGCACTGTGACCTGGACTATGACCAAGACCCGGCACTATGACCTGAACGATGACCCAGACTATGACCATGACCCAGCACTATGAGCTGGACTAGAATTATGATCTGGCACTATGAGCTGGACTATAATTAAGAACTGGCACTATGAACTGGACTATGACCATGACCCGGAACTATGACCTGTACTATGACCATGACCCAGAACTATGACCTGTACTATGACCATGACCCGGCACTATGACCTGGACTATGACCAAGACCCAGCACTATGACCTGGACTATGACCAAGACCCAGCACTATAACCTGGACTATGACCATGACCCAGCACTTTGACATGGACTATGACCAAGGCCTGGCACTATGACCTGGACTATGACCATGACCCGGAACTATGACCATAACCCAGAACTATGACCTGGACTATGACCATGACCCAGCACTATGACCTTGACTATGACCAAGACCCAGCACTATGACCTTGACTATGACCAAGACCCAGCACTATGACCTGGACTATGACCAAGACTCAGCACTATGACCTTGACTATGACCAAGACCCGGCACTGTGACCTGGACTATGACCAAGACCCGGCACTATGACCTGAACGATGACCCAGACTATGACCATGACCCAGCACTATGAGCTGGACTAGAATTATGATCTGGCACTATGAGCTGGACTATAATTAAGAACTGGCACTATGAACTGGACTATGACCAAGACCTGGCCCTATGACATGGACTATGACCAAGACCCAGGACTATGACCAAGACCCGGCACAATGACCTGCACTATGACCATGACCCGGCACTATGACCATGACCAGACACTATGACTTGGATTATGACCATGGCCCAGCACTATGACCTAGACTATGCCCAAGACCAAGCACTATGTACTGGACTATGACCATGACCCAGCACTTTGACATGGACTATGACCAAGGCCTGGCACTATGACCTGGACTATGACCATGACCCGGAACTATGACCATAACCCAGAACTATGACCTGGACTATGACCAAGACCCAGCACTATGACCTGGACTATGACCAAGACCCAGCACTATGACCTGGACTATGACCAAGACCCAGCACTATGACCTGGACTATGACCAAGACCCAGCACTATGACCTGGACTATGACCATGACCCAGCACTATGATCTGGACTATGACCAAGACCCAGCACTTTGACATGGACTATGACCAAGGCCTGGCACTATGACCTGGACTATGACCATGACCCGGAACTATGACCATAACCCAGAACTATGACCTGGACTATGACCATGACCCAGAACTATGACCTGTACTATGACCATGACCCAGCACTATGACCTGGACTATGACCATGACCCAGCACTATGACCTGGACTATGACCATGACCCAGCACTATGACCTGGACTATGACCATGGCCATATGATACCTACTTTTTTATTCTTTCAATTAATATTTTTAAACAATAATGCACTAGGCCGGTGCGCCCTCTTGTTGTTTTTTTATTTGCATGAATAAGGGTACCACCAGTCCTCCTGTACAGGGCCCAGGCCAGCAGGGGGGGCCCAAACAGCTGGCTGAATCATATGTGGGCAGGAAGGGTGTTTGGAACAGCGGGGGGGGCAATTACAGGAACCAAACCCCAGTACGGCTCTCTCAGCAGCAGATGACAGCTGGCTTCTTCTCCTCTCCCTCCCACTTGCTTTCAGCTGCTGAAGAGAAGAGCCATACAGGGGATCAGTTCCAGAAATCCCCCCCCAACCACACTCATCACCCTCCCTGTGTACCATACATTTCTCCCTGCTGTCCAGGCCCCCTTGTGTGCCCCCCACCTCCGCAGTGCTGCTGAATTCCCTCTTCTCCTTCTCACCAGCAGCTGCAAGCACACAATAGGATGGAGAGTGGTGGAAGGGTCCACTAAATATGTCACATTTACTTTTTGATTGGTACCGATCACTGACTGTGTTCATTCATAACTGAAGCATAGTAAACATTGTTCTTCTTGGGAGGTGGGGAGGGGGCTGTCAGGTTGGCTGTATGGAGCCCCACGGTTTTGAACAACAGCCCTGCCCAGCACTATGACCCGGATGTTTCAGGTAGTGAAATTCATCCTACTAGCAGCTTACACCTCGGACATCTTCAATTTCTCTGTCCTTGGATGAAAGCTTCACCAATGGAAATAGAACATAATTCTTGTCACAGAAAGATATCAGTTCCGTGCTGAGATCTCCCTCTGGATATGAAGAACAATCTTAGTTTACAGTAATTCTGTGCAGTTTATGTCAACTAATGACCGATGGTTGGAAAGAGCTTTTCATCGATTTCCTGAACATCGTGATATTAGGTTCTAAGATCTTCTAAAGTCTTTATTGGAGATCAGAATGACAGAAGGAGCTGTGATGACACCAGAGGACAGTGACAAACCTGTAATAACTGACATTACTGACAAACCTGTAATAACTGACATTACTGACCTAACTGACATGTCTGACAAACCTGACATAACTGACATTACTGACCTAACTGACATGTCTGACAAACCTGACCTAACTGACATTACTGACCTAACTGACATTACTGACATGTCTGACAAACCTGATATAACTGACATTACTGACCTAACTGACATGCCTGACAAACCTGACATAACTGACATGTCTGACAAACCTGTAATAACTGACATTACTGACATAACTGGCACATGCTACATGGAACAGATGTGATGGGTCAAGGTCAGACTCTTTAGAACCAATACACAGACTAGGCTACTGGTGAGTTCCAATACACGGACTCCACAATTAGTGTCCTCCAATACACAGACTAGACTACTGGTGACTTCCAATACACGGACTCCACAATTAGTGTCCTCCAATACACAGACTAGGCTACTGGTGACTTCCAATACACGGACTCCGCAATTAGTGTCCTCCAATACACAGACTAGGCTACTGGTGACTTCCAATACACGGACTCCGCAATTAGTGTCCTCCAATACACAGACTAGGCTACTGGTGACTTCCAGTACACGGACTCCGCAATTGGTGTCCTCCAATACACAGACTAGGCTACTGGTGACTTCCAATACACGGACTCCACAATTAGCGTCCTCCAATACACAGACTAGACTACTGGTGACTTCCAGTACACGAACTCCACAATTAGCGTCCTCCAATACACAGACTAGACTACTGGCGACTTCCAGTATACAGACTCTACTATTAGCGTGCTCCAATACACAGACTAGGCTACTGGTGACTTCCAGTACACGGACTCCACAATTGGTGTCCTCCAATACACAGACTAGGCTACTGGTGACTTCCAATACACGGACTCCACAATTAGCGTCCTCCAATACACAGACTAGACTACTGGTGACTTCCAGTACACGAACTCCACAATTAGCGTCCTCCAATACACAGACTAGACTACTGGCGACTTCCAGTATACAGACTCTACTATTAGCGTGCTCCAATACACAGACTAGGCTACTGGTGACTTCCAGTACACGGACTCCACTATTAGCGTCGTCCAATACACAGACTGGGCTACTGGTGACTTCCAATACACGGACCCCACAATTGGCGTCCTCCAATACACAGACTAGGCTACTGGTGACTTCCAGTACACGGACTCCACAATTAGCGTCCTCCAATACACAGACTAGACTACTGGTGACTTCCAGTACACGGACTCCACAATTAGCGTCCTCCAATACACAGACTAGGCTACTGGTGACTTCCAGTACACGGACTCCACAATTGGCGTCCTCCAATACACAGACTAGGCTACTGGCGACTTCCAATACACGGACTCCACAATTGGCGTCCTCCAATACACAGGCTAGGCTACTGGTGACTTCCAATACACGGACTCCACAATTAGTGTCCTCCAATACACAGACTAGGCTACTGGTGACTTCCAATACACGGACTCCGCAATTAGTGTCCTCCAATACACAGACTAGGCTACTGGTGACTTCCAGTACACGGACTCCGCAATTGGTGTCCTCCAATACACAGACTAGGCTACTGGTGACTTCCAATACACGGACTCCACAATTAGCGTCCTCCAATACACAGACTAGACTACTGGTGACTTCCAGTACACGAACTCCACAATTAGCGTCCTCCAATACACAGACTAGACTACTGGCGACTTCCAGTATACAGACTCTACTATTAGCGTGCTCCAATACACAGACTAGGCTACTGGTGACTTCCAGTACACGGACTCCACAATTGGTGTCCTCCAATACACAGACTAGGCTACTGGTGACTTCCAATACACGGACTCCACAATTAGCGTCCTCCAATACACAGACTAGACTACTGGTGACTTCCAGTACACGAACTCCACAATTAGCGTCCTCCAATACACAGACTAGACTACTGGCGACTTCCAGTATACAGACTCTACTATTAGCGTGCTCCAATACACAGACTAGGCTACTGGTGACTTCCAGTACACGGACTCCACTATTAGCGTCGTCCAATACACAGACTGGGCTACTGGTGACTTCCAATACACGGACCCCACAATTGGCGTCCTCCAATACACAGACTAGGCTACTGGTGACTTCCAATACACGGACTCCACAATTAGCGTCCTCCAATACACAGACTAGACTACTGGTGACTTCCAGTACACGGACTCCACAATTAGCGTCCTCCAATACACAGACTAGGCTACTGGTGACTTCCAGTACACGGACTCCACAATTGGCGTCCTCCAATACACAGACTAGGCTACTGGCGACTTCCAATACACGGACTCCACAATTGGCGTCCTCCAATACACAGGCTAGGCTACTGGTGACTTCCAATACACGGACTCCACAATTGGCGTCCTCCAATACACAGACTAGGCTACTGGTGACTTCCAATACATGGACTCCATAATTGGTGTCCTCCAATACACAGACTAGGCTACTGGTGACTTCCAATACACGGACTCCGCAACTGGTGTCCTCCAATACACAGACTAGGCTACTGGCGACTTCCAGAGCACGGACTCCGCAATTGGTGTCCTCCAATACACAGACTAGGCTACTGGCGACTTCCAATACACGGACTCCGCAATTGGTGTCCTCCAATACACAGACTAGGCTACTGGCGACTTCCAATACACGGACTCCGCAATTAGTGTCCTCCAATACACAGACTAGGCTACTGGTGACTTCCAATACACGGACTCCGCTATTAGTGTCCTCCAATACACAGACTAGGCTACTGGCGACTTCCAGTACACGGACTCCGCTATTAGTGTCCTCCAAAACACAGACTAGGCTACTGGTGACTTCCAATACACGGACTCCACTATTAGTGTCCTCCAATACACAGACTAGGCTACTGGCGACTTCCAATACACGGACTCCACAATTAGTGTCCTCCAATACACAGACTAGGCTACTGGTGACTTCCAATACACGGACTCCCCAATTAGCGTCCTCCAATACACAGACTAGGCTACTGGTGACTTCCAGTACACGGACTCCCCAATTAGCATCCTCCAATACACAGACTAGGCTACTGGTGACTTCCAATACACGGACTCCACTATTGGCGTCGTCCAATACACAGACTAGGCTACTGGTGACTTCCAGTACACGGACTCCACAATTAGCGTCCTCCAATACACAGACTAGGCTACTGGTGACTTCCAATACACGGACTCCACAATTGGCGTCGTCCAATACACAGACTAGGCTACTGGTGACTTCCAATACACGGACTCCATAATTGGCGTCCTCCAATACACAGACTAGGCTACAGGTGACTTCCAATACACGGACTCCATAATTGGCGTCCTCCAATACACAGACTAGGCTACTGGTGACTTCCAGTACACGGACTCCATAATTGGCGTCCTCCAATACACAGACTAGGCTACTGGTGACTTCCAGTACACGGACTCCACAATTGGCGTCCTCCAATACACAGACTAGGCTACTGGTGACTTCCAATACACGGACTCCATAATTGGCGTCCTCCAATACACAGACTAGGCTACTGGTGACTTCCAATACACGGACTCCATAATTGGCGTCCTCCAATACACAGACTAGGCTACTGGTGACTTCCAATACACGGACTCCATAATTGGCGTCCTCCAATACACAGACTAGGCTACTGGTGACTTCCAATACACGGACTCCCCAATTAGCGTCCTCCAATACACAGACTAGGCTACTGGTGACTTCCAGTACACGGACTCCCCAATTAGCGTCCTCCAATACACAGACTAGGCTACTGGTGACTTCCAATACACGGACTCCACTATTGGCGTCGTCCAATACACAGACTAGGCTACTGGTGACTTCCAGTACACGGACTCCACAATTAGCGTCCTCCAATACACAGACTAGGCTACTGGTGACTTCCAATACACGGACTCCACAATTGGCGTCGTCCAATACACAGACTAGGCTACTGGTGACTTCCAATACACGGACTCCATAATTGGCGTCCTCCAATACACAGACTAGGCTACAGGTGACTTCCAATACACGGACTCCATAATTGGCGTCCTCCAATACACAGACTAGGCTACTGGTGACTTCCAGTACACGGACTCCATAATTGGCGTCCTCCAATACACAGACTAGGCTACTGGTGACTTCCAGTACACGGACTCCACAATTGGCGTCCTCCAATACACAGACTAGGCTACTGGTGACTTCCAGTACACGGACTCCACTATTGGCGTCGTCCAATACACAGACTAGGCTACTGGTGACTTCCAATACACGGACTCCACAATTGGCTTCGTCCAATACACAGACTAGGCTACTGGTGACTTCCAATACACGGACTCCATAATTGGCGTCCTCCAATACACAGACTAGGCTACTGGTGACTTCCAATACACGGACTCCATAATTGGCGTCCTCCAATACACAGACTAGGCTACTGGTGACTTCCAATACACGGACTCCATAATTGGCGTCCTCCAATACACAGACTAGGCTACTGGTGACTTCCAATACACGGACTCCACAATTGGTGTCCTCCAATACACAGACTAGGCTACTGGCGACTTCCAGTACACGGACTGCACTATTAGTGTCCTCCAATACACAGACTAGGCTACTGGCGACTTCCAATACATGGACTCCACAACTAGTGTCCTCCAATACACAGACTAGGCTACTGGCGATTTCCAATACACGGACTCCACTATTAGTGTCCTCCAATACACGGACTAGGCTACTGGTGACTTCCAATACATGGACTCCACTATTAGTGTCCTCCAATACACAGACTAGGCTACTGGTGACTTCCAATACACGGACTCCACAACTAGTGTCCTCCAATACACGGACTAGGCTACTGGTGACTTCCAATACACGGACTCCACTATTAGTGTCCTCCAATACACAGACTAGGCTACTGGTGACTTCCAATACACGGACTCCACAACTAGTGTCCTCCAATACACAGACTAGGCTACTGGTGATTTCCAATACACGGACTCCACTATTAGTGTCCTCCAATACACGGACTAGGCTACTGGTGACTTCCAATACACGGACTCCACAACTAGTGTCCTCCAATACACGGACTAGGCTACTGGCGACTTCCAGTACACGGACTGCACAATTAGTGTCCTCCAATACACAGACAAGGCTACTGGCGACTTCCAGTACACGGACTCCACTATTAGTGTCCTCCAATACACGGACTAGGCTACTGGTGACTTCCAATACACGGACTCCACAATTAGTGTCCTCCAATACACAGACTAGACTACTGGTGACTTCCAGTACACAGACTCCACAATTGGTGTCCTCCAATACACAGACTAGACTACTGGTGACTTCCAGTACACGGACTCCATAATTGGCGTCCTCCAATACACAGACTAGGCTACTGGCGACTTCCAGTACACGGACTGCACAATTAGTGTCCTCCAATACACAGACTAGGCTACTGGCGACTTCCAATACACGGACTCCACAATTAGTGTCCTCCAATACACAGACTAGGCTACTGGTGACTTCCAATACACGGACTCTGCACTACTAGTGTCCTCCAATACACAGACTCTGCAATTAGTGTCCTCCAATACACAGACTCTGCAATTAGTGTCCTCCAATACACAGACTAGGCTACTGGTGACTTCCAATACACGGACTCTGCAATTAGTGTCCTCCAATACACGGACTCTGCACTATTAGTGTCCTCCAATACACGGACTCTGCAATTAGTGTCCTCCAATACACAGACTCTGCACTACTAGTGTCCTCCAATACACGGACTCTGCTATTACCGTCTGCTGTCTGGAAGGACTGTGTAAATCTCAGGATCGGATGGATCAAAACACGAAACGTTACAACGACTCCCAGTTGTGTATTTGTTGGCTGAAGTCTAGCTTCAAGTTTAACCATAAATAATTTGTAGTATTTTGCATCATTGGATTGATTGATTGATTGATTGATTGATTGATGCAAATAGTAATGTGTCCCTCCCCCCCACTGACGAGACACAATCCTGATGGGGTGGAGTTCTCTATTCTGGTGCTATCCTCTGCCATGAAGATCCTTTGGGGTGGAGTAGAGGATCTCTTTCCTCTTCCTGTCCAATCAGAGAAGACTAGTGCTTAGATCTGAATTCTAGGGTGAGACATTTCCTACTAGAAAGGGGAAAGTGAGGACTCCAGACTGATAAATTCATCTGAAATACAAAAATTATCTATTCGTTTCTAATATGAAAACAGCTGAGATTAATTTTCAGAAGAGATGGTTTGGGCAAGAGACCAAATCCCTGACCACAAAACATTTATTTCAATGTAGGTAATGTGCCGTCAAAACACAAGACTGTTAGGTGAAAATCACAAATCTAACACATAAGGGCTCTGGATTCACTTCACAAAGGAAAAGTTCACTAAAATTTCCTTTTGGTTCGCTGAAGTCCCTTCCCTTGAACTAGCCCAAACATTTACCCAAGGGGTCTCAATCCCAAGAGAGCAGAGCTACAAACCCTCTTAGATCAAACTAGTATCTATCAAAGTCATTTCATACAGTACCCCACTGTGGTGGACCCAACCGGGACATGAGTCTTTGGAGGGGAATAAGGGCTAGCCTTCTACCCACCAATTATGGCCCATGGAGGAGAGCTGGGATTTTGTCTGCTTCTCTCAGTCATAACATGGAGGAGAGCTGTGTTCTAAAACCCTATGACTGGCCGGGAGTATCTACCAGGATTATGTGGCCAGGAAGTCCCCAGTCCTGTGGTGCATCTGCGGGAGGATTGTGTTGGACGGATTGTGTAGATGCACTTTCACCAGCCGGAGAGATGGAACTCTTCTTGGGCATATTTCTTATCTTGCCCCGGCTGGTCCTTGAGAACTGCATGATGCAGCATTTTCCCATTTTGCCCCGCCCACTACCAGCTTTATACTATTAACGTTTTATAATTTTTCCACCAAGGATGTGTCATTTGGTAACCTAGATCTGAACTGGATCTGGAGTGGGACATTTAGAGGCAAGTAGCGTCATGTACTTTATGTATCGGGGCTGTGGAACTGTTTCTGGGCATCCTTGTGGGCATGCCCTGGTTAATCAAAACTTACTGTGGACATGTTTTCCAGCACATAGACAAGGGGGGCCGGGTGGGGGATTCCTGGGACTATTAAACATGCTGATAGGACTTGTCTAGGTGCCTAGCTACTGATTAGATTCATGTTTAAAGGTTGTATTGTCATGGTTGTACTGGTTGTATTATGTCTTATCTAAGCTAATGTCCCCAAGAGAGGAATGTCCTCCTGGGGGTGAGAAGTATGTGTCTGGGTGGGGGAAGGTCCTCCTGGGGGTATAAAGTCTGTGTCTGGGTGGGGGAAGGTCCTCCTGGGGGTATAAAGTATGTGTCTGGGTGGGGAAGGTCCTCCTGGGGGTATAAAGTTTGTGTCTGGGTGGGGGAAGGTCCTCCTGGGGGTATAAAGTATATGTCTGGGTGAGGGAAGGTCCTCCTGGGGGTATAAAGTATGTGTCTGGGTGGGGAAGGTCCTCCTGGGGGTATAAAGTTTGTGTCTGGGTGGGAGAAGGTCCCCCTGGGGGTATAAAGTATGTGTCTGGGTGGGGGAAGGTCCTCCTGGGGGTATAAAGTCTGTGTCTGGGTGGGGGAAGGTCCTCCTGGGGGTATAAAGTATGTGTCTGGGTGGGGAAGGTCCTCCTGGGGGTATAAAGTTTGTGTCTGGGTGGGGGAAGGTCCTCCTGGGGGTATAAAGTATGTGTCTGGGTGGGGAAGGTCCTCCTGGGGGGATAAAGTTTGTGTCTGGGTGGGGGAAGGTCCTCCTGGGGGTATAAAGTATGTGTCTGGGTGGGAGAAGGTCCCCCTGGGGGTATAAAGTATGTGTCTGGGTGGGGGAAGGTCCTTCTGGGGATATAAAGTCTGTGTCTGGGTGGGGGAAGGTCCTCCTGGGGGTATAAAGTATGTGTCTGGGTGGGGAAGGTCCTCCTGGGGGTATAAAGTTTGTGTCTGGGTGGGGGAAGGTCCTCCTGGGGGTATAAAGTATGTGTCTGGGAGGGAATAGGTCCCCCTGGGGGTATAAAGTCTGTGCCTGGGTGGGGAAGGTCCTCCTGGGGGTATAAAGTATGTCTCTGGGTGGGGGAAGGTCCTCCTGGGGGTGTAAAGTATGTGTCTGGGTGGGGAAAGGTCCTCCTTGGGGAATGAAGTATGTGTCTGGGTGCGGAAGGTCCTCCTGGGGGTATAAAGTATGTGTCTGGGTGGGGAAAGGTCCTCCTGGGGGAATGAAGTATGTGTCTGGGTGGGGAAAGTCCTCCTGGGGGTATAAAGTCTGTGTCTGGGTGGGGAAGGTCCTCCTGGGGGTATAAGGTATGTGTCTGGGTGGGAGAAGGTCCCCCTGGGGGTATAAAGTCTGTGTCTGGGTGGGAGAAGGTCCCCCTGGGGGTATAAAGTCTGTGTCTGGGTGGGGAAGGTCCCCCTGGGGGTATAAAGTATGTGTCTGGGTGGGGAAGGTCCTCCTGGGGGTATAAAGTCTGTGTCTGGGTGGGGAAGGTCCTCCTGGGGGTATAAAGTCTGTGTCTGGGTGGGGAAGGTCCTCCTGGGGGTATAAAGTATGTGTCTGGGTGGGGGAAGGTCCTCCTGGGGGTATAAAGTCTGTGTCTGGGTGGGGGAAGGTCCTCCTGGGGGTATAAAGTCTGTGTCTGGGTGGGGGAAGGTCCTCCTGTGGGTATAAAGTCTGTGTCTGGGTGGGGAAGGTCCTCCTGGGGGTATAAAGTATGTGTCTGGGTGGGGGAAGGTCCTCCTGGGGGTATAAAGTATGTGTCTGGGTGGGGGAAGGTCCTCCTGGGGGTATAAAGTATGTGTCTGGGTGGGGGAAGGTCCTCCTGGGGGTATAAAGTATGTGTCTGGGTGGGGGTAGGTCCTCCTGGGGGTATAAAGTATGTGTCTGGGTGGGGGAAGGTCCTCCTGGGGGTATAAAGTCTGTGTCTGGGTGGGGAAGGTCCTCCTGGGGGTATAAAGTCTGTGTCTGGGTGGGGAAGGTCCTCCTGGGGGTATAAAGTATGTGTCTGGGTGGGGGAAGGTCCTCCTGGGGGTATAAAGTCTGTGTCTTGGTGGGGGAAGGTCCTCCTGGGGGTATAAAGTCTGTGTCTGGGTGGGGGAAGGTCCTCCTGTGGGTATAAAGTCTGTGTCTGGGTGGGGAAGGTCCTCCTGGGGGTATAAAGTATGTGTCTGGGTGGGGGAAGGTCCTCCTGGGGGTATAAAGTATGTGTCTGGGTGGGGGAAGGTCCTCCTGGGGGTATAAAGTATGTGTCTGGGTGGGGGAAGGTCCTCCTGGGGGTATAAAGTATGTGTCTGGGTGGGGGTAGGTCCTCCTGGGGGTATAAAGTATGTGTCTGGGTGGGGGAAGGTTCTCCTGGGGGTATAAAGTTTGTGTCTGGGTGGGGGAAGGTCCTCCTGGGGGTATAAAGTATGTGTCTGGGTGGGGGAAGGTCCTCCTGGGGGTATAAAGTATTTGTCTGGGTGGGGGAAGGTCCTCCTGGGGGTATAAAGTATGTGTCTGGGTGGGGGAAGGTCCTCCTGGGGGTATAAAGTATGTGTCTGGGTGGGGGAAGGTCCTCCTGGAGTATAAAGTATGTATCTCAGTTATAGGGGATGAAGGACCCCAGTTATAGGGGATGGAGGACCCCAGTTATAGGGGCTGGAGGACCCCAGTTATAGGGGCTGGAGGACCCCAGTTATAGGGGATGGAGCATCTCAGTTATAGGGGATGAAGGACCCCAGTTATAGGGGATGGGGAATCCCAGTTATAGGGGATGGAGGATCCCAGTTATAGGGGATGGGGGATCCCAGTTATAGGGGATGGGGATCCCAGTTATAGGGGCTGGAGGACCCCAGTTATAGGGGATGGAGGACCCCAGTTATAGGGGATGGAGCATCTCAGTTATAGGGGCTTGAGGACCCCAGTTATAGGGGATGGAGCATCTCAGTTATAGGGGATGGAGGACCCCAGTTATAGAGGCTGGAGCATCTCAGTTATAGGGGATGGAGGACCCTAGTTATAGGGGATAGAGGACCCCAGTTATAGGGGATGGAGGATCCCAGTTATAGGGGATGGAGGACCCCAGTTATAGGGGATGGAGGACCCCAGTTATAGGGGATGGAGCATCTCAGTTATAGGGGATGGAGGACCCCAGTTATAGGGGTTGGAGTATCTCAGTTATAGGGGCTGGAGGACCCCAGTTATAGGAGATGGAGCATCTCAGTTCTAGGGGTTGGAGGACCCCAGATATAGGGGTTGGAGTATCTCAGTTATAGGGGCTGGAGGACCCCAGTTATGGGGCTGGAGGACCCCGGTTATAGGGGCTGGAGGACCCCTTATAGGGGATGGAGGACCCCAGTTAAAGGGGATGGAGCATATCAAAGTTTTGTTATGAGGAACGACTACAAACATTAAAGTTTTCTCCTCAGAGAAGATCTGCTCAAGAGATCACAATAAACAAATCTTAGAAGTGTGACTAAGACCATACATCTCCCAATCTCCACCTCAATAACCCGCCGGATATACCGGCTTTACACAACACCGCCACACTGCTGTAAGGCTCGGCCCCAAGAGACCAGTAAGATGGACCATACCTCCACTCTCTCTTGGCCTTATGAATATCTGCCAAGGAGGTGAGCCTAGTCTCTTGTAAAAAATACAATTTCAGCATCTAATTGGGTGAACAAAAAGAAGGCCATAGAACGAGCTCTTACCGACTGAAAGCCTCGGGATACAGGCTGTAGGGGTGGCCAATGCGTAGGCACAGGTTGCACCTTATCTGGGTGCAGTCCTTGGCCACATGACCCATACTCCGAAACAATGAACATATTAAAGCTGAACAGGAGTAGCTAAAGTGCCCCTTTTCTACACACCGGTGACACTGCTTTGGCTGACAAGGATAGAAAATAGTCATCCTGTCCCTCCCTATAAAAGCAGAGGAGGGCAGGTGACAGACATCCCTGGCCAACCTGACTCTCACCGACCAACCCCCAGTCTAGATGTTGCATTCATCATGAATTTTATCTGGTTTTGTCCAAACCTCCCCATAATGTCTCAACCCGACCTCTAGGTCCCGAGCAGGAACACTTTCATTACTGAGGATGATGGTTAACTTTTTCACTGTTGACCTCTGTGAGGCAGAAACTGGAGCCAGACCTTCCCATTCCGGGCTTGACCTGCACTGAGCCTCATACCATTCCCAAAACAGATCAAGACCCTCTGGCCTGGTGAAGCTTATGGTGTACTCCCGGCTCCCAGCTACATGAATGAGGGCATAGAGATCATTTGCCCTGAAACCCATCCCCAAGATCAAATCAACCACCACTCGCCTTGCTGGAGGGACTGCACCACCTTCCCATTTAAGCATAACGACATTTTGCCTTGGACCCCCAGCAGACGCCAGAGACCCAAGAACCAACCCTGGGGTGCTCAAAGTGGTGGTTTGTGGGGGAAAAACCCACTTGGAAGTGGAGTTCCCCTTTGACTGCAGCCCTGGCTTGATGACATTACCGAGAGCAGAGTCTACCACCTGAGCAAAGGTAGGATTATCAGGGCCAAGGGCCACACTGATGCAGTATTAGTCCGCATATTACTATTCACAGATGGATCTGAGCTGGTAGGACTGTCCTTCACACCTGCACTGGTAGGACTGTTCACACCTGTACTGGTAGGATTATCCTTCACACCTGCACTGGTAGGACTGTCCATCACACCCGCACTGGTAGGACTGTCCATCACACCCACACTGGTAGGACTGTCCATCACACCCGCACTGGTAGGATTGTCCCTCACACCTGCACTGGTAGGATTGTCCATCACACCCGCACTGGTAGGACTGTCCATCACACCCGCACTGGTAGGACTGTCCAACACACCCGCACTGGTAGGACTGTCCATCACACCCGCACTGGTAGGATTGTCCATCACACCTGCACTGGTAGGACTGTCCATCACACCCGCACTGGTAGGATTGTCCATCACACCTGCACTGGTAGGACTGTCCATCACACCCACACTGGTAGGACTGTCCATCACACCCGCACTGGTAGGATTGTCCTTCACACCTGTACTGGTAGGATTATCCTTCACACCTGCACTGGTAGGACTGTCCATCACACCTGCACTGGTAGGACTGTCCATCACACCTGCACTGGTAGGACTGTCCATCACACCTGTACTGGTAGGACTGCCCATCACACCCGCACTGGTAGGATTGTCCCTCACACCTGCACTGGTAGGATTGTCCATCACACCTGCACTGGTAGGACTGTCCATCACACCCGCACTGGTAGGACTGTCCAACACACCCGCACTGGTAGGACTGTCCATCACACCCGCACTGGTAGGATTGTCCATCACACCTGCACTGGTAGGACTGTCCATCACACCTGCACTGGTAGGACTGTCCTTCACACCTGCACTGGTAGGACTGTCCATCACACCTGCACTGGTAGGACTGTCCATCACACCTGTACTGGTAGGACTGTCCATCACACCTGTACTGGTAGGACTGTCCATCACACCTGCACTGGTAGGACTGTCCATCACACCTGCACTGGTAGGACTGTCCATCACACCTGCACTGGTAGGACTGTCCTTCACACCTGTACTGGTAGGACCGTCCATCACACCTGCACTGGTAGGACTGTCCATCACACCCGCACTGGTAGGACTGTCCATCACACCCGTACTGGTAGGACTGTCCATCACACCTGCACTGGTAGGACTGTCCATCACACCTGTACTGGTAGGACTGTCCATCACACCCGCACTGGTAGGACTGTCCATCACACCTGCACTGGTAGGACTGTCCATCACACCTGTACTGCTAGGACTGTCCATCACACCTGCACTGGTAGGACTGTCCATCACACCTGTACTGCTAGGACTGTCCATCACACCTGTACTGGTAGGACTGTCCATTACACTTGTATTGGAAAAACTGTAGACATTAATCTTTCCATCAGGCGGAGTCACAGTCTTCACTGCAATACCACTGGTCACCAGAGGCTGCACTGTAGAGCCTTGCTCCACAGCTGTGAATGGGCAAGCAGGTTTGGATTTGGCCAAAGAAGAGTTAATGGGTTCTGCTGGCACTTGTAGTCCCTCTGCAGAAATAAATTTTTTTTAAATGCACATTTTGCTGACCTCTAACTCCATCTGTCAAAGCATTGCTGGACATGGGGTCACCAGGCTGGGTGTCACGGGGCAAACTGTCAGCATCAGTCCCTGTGATGAATGGCACAAACCTAGTCTTATCCATAGTTTGGGGCTCGATAGGATTTACCATATCAGGGATGTCCTCACCAAACACCAGCTGATTCCCCCGCATTGGAGACTCCATTGACCGCATCACCCTTAGAATTCCTCCTGAGAAGGCATAGGACTGCTTACCTCACCCTGAGGGGGCAGGGGTCCGAACTGGGGGTCCAAACTGGGGGTCCAAACTGGGGGTCCAAACTGGGGGTCTCCGCCTCCAACTTTGCTATCCTTGCAAACCTTCTATTGTTACAAAACTTCTCCTTGAAAGGCCCATCTCTCCCTTCCATCGTGGCCACAATGGTTTCATGGTGTTCCACCCGGACTTTAACAAACTGGACTTCAGTATCCATGGATCCCCGGTTCCTGCTATACACGCTCTCACACTGATCCATGGATCCCCGGTTCTGGCTATACACGCTCTCACGCTGATCCATGGTTCCGGCTATACACGCTCTCACACTGATCCATGGTTCCGGCTATACACGCTCTCACACTGATCCATGGATCCCCGGTTCTGGCTATACACGCTCTCACACTGATCCATGGATCCCCGGTTCCTGCTATACACGCTCTCACACTGATCCATGGATCCCCGGTTCCGGCTATACACGCTCTCACGCTGATCCATGGTTCCGGCTATACACGCTCTCACACTGATCCATGGACCCCGGTTCCGGCTATACACGCTCTCACGCTGATCCATGGTTCCGGCTATACACGCTCTCACACTGATCCATGGACCCCGGTTCCTGCTATACACGCTCTCACGCTGATCCATGGTTCCGGCTATACACGCTCTCACACTGATCCATGGATCCCCGGTTCCTGCTATACACGCTCTCACACTGATCCATGGATCCCCGGTTCCGGCTATACACGCTCTCACACTGATCCATGGATCCCCGGTTCCGGCTATACACGCTCTCACACTGATCTATGGATCCCCGGTTCTGGCTATACACGCTCTCACACTGATCCATGGATCCCCGGTTCTGGCTATACACGCTCTCACACTGATCTATGGATCCCCGGTTCCTGCTATACACGCTCTCACACTGATCCATGGATCCCCGGTTCCGGCTATACACGCTCTCACACTGATCTATGGATCCCCGGTTCTGGCTATACACGCTCTCACACTGATCCATGGATCCCCGGTTCTGGCTATACACGCTCTCACACTGATCTATGGATCCCCGGTTCCTGCTATACACGCTCTCACACTGATCCATGGATCCCCGGTTCTGGCTATACACGCTCTCACGCTGATCCATGGTTCCGGCTATACACGCTCTCACACTGATCCATGGTTCCGGCTATACACGCTCTCACACTGATCCATGGATCCCCGGTTCTGGCTATACACGCTCTCACGCTGATCCATGGTTCCGGCTATACACGCTCTCACACTGATCCATGGTTCCGGCTATACACGCTCTCACACTGATCCATGGATCCCCGGTTCTGGCTATACACGCTCTCACACTGATCCATGGATCCCCGGTTCCTGCTATACACGCTCTCACACTGATCCATGGATCCCCGGTTCCGGCTATACACGCTCTCACGCTGATCCATGGTTCCGGCTATACACGCTCTCACACTGATCCATGGACCCCGGTTCCGGCTATACACGCTCTCACGCTGATCCATGGTTCCGGCTATACACGCTCTCACACTGATCCATGGACCCCGGTTCCTGCTATACACGCTCTCACGCTGATCCATGGTTCCGGCTATACACGCTCTCACACTGATCCATGGATCCCCGGTTCCTGCTATACACGCTCTCACACTGATCCATGGATCCCCGGTTCCGGCTATACACGCTCTCACACTGATCCATGGATCCCCGGTTCCGGCTATACACGCTCTCACACTGATCTATGGATCCCCGGTTCTGGCTATACACGCTCTCACACTGATCCATGGATCCCCGGTTCTGGCTATACACGCTCTCACACTGATCTATGGATCCCCGGTTCCTGCTATACACGCTCTCACACTGATCCATGGATCCCCGGTTCCGGCTATACACGCTCTCACACTGATCTATGGATCCCCGGTTCTGGCTATACACGCTCTCACACTGATCCATGGATCCCCGGTTCTGGCTATACACGCTCTCACACTGATCTATGGATCCCCGGTTCCTGCTATACACGCTCTCACACTGATCCATGGATCCCCGGTTCCGGCTATACACGCTCTCACACTGATCCATGGATCCCCGGTTCCAGCTATACACGCTCTCACACTGATCCATGGATCCCCGGTTCCGGCTATACACGCTCTCACACTGATCCATGGATCCCCGGTTCCGGCTATACACGCTCTCACACTGATCCATGGATCCCCGGTTCCGGCTATACACGCTCTCACACTGATCCATGGATCCCCGGTTCCGGCTATACACGCTCTCACACTGATCCATGGATCCCCGGTTCCTGCTATACACGCTCTCACACTGATCCATGGATCCCCGGTTCCGGCTATACACGCTCTCACACTGATCCATGGATCCCCGGTTCCGGCTATACACGCTCTCACACTGATCCATGGATCCCCGGTTCCGGCTATACACGCTCTCACACTGATCCCCGGTTCCGGCTATACACGCTCTCACACTGATCCATGGTTCCGACTATACACGCTCTCACACTGATCCATGGTTCCGGCTATACACGCTCTCACACTGATCCATGGTTCCGACTATACACGCTCTCACACTGATCCATGGATCCCCGGTTCTGGCTATACACGCTCTCACACTGATCCATGGTTCCGGCTATACACGCTCTCACACTGATCCATGGTTCCGGCTATACACGCTCTCACACTGATCCATGGTTCCGGCTATACACGCTCTCACACTGATCCATGGATCCCCGGTTCTGGCTATACACGCTCTCACACTGATCCATGGATCCCCGGTTCTGGCTATACACGCTCTCACGCTGATCTATGGTTCCGGCTATACACGCTCTCACGCTGATCCATGGTTCCGGCTACACACGTTCTCACACTGATCCATGGATCCCCGGTTCTGGCTATACACGCTCTCACACTGATCCATGGATCCCCGGTTCTGGCTATACACGCTCTCACACTGATCCATGGATCCCCGGTTCCGGCTATACACGCTCTCACACTGATCCCCGGTTCCGGCTATACACGCTCTCACACTGATCCATGGTTCCGACTATACACGCTCTCACACTGATCCATGGTTCCGGCTATACACGCTCTCACACTGATCCATGGTTCCGACTATACACGCTCTCACACTGATCCATGGATCCCCGGTTCTGGCTATACACGCTCTCACACTGATCCATGGTTCCGGCTATACACGCTCTCACACTGATCCATGGTTCCGGCTATACACGCTCTCACACTGATCCATGGTTCCGGCTATACACGCTCTCACACTGATCCATGGATCCCCGGTTCTGGCTATACACGCTCTCACACTGATCCATGGATCCCCGGTTCTGGCTATACACGCTCTCACGCTGATCCATGGATCCCCGGTTCTGGCTATACACGCTCTCACGCTGATCTATGGTTCCGGCTATACACGCTCTCACGCTGATCCATGGTTCCGGCTACACACGCTCTCACACTGATCCATGGATCCCCGGTTCTGGCTATACACGCTCTCACACTGATCCATGGATCCCCGGTTCTGGCTATACACGCTCTCACACTGATCCATGGATCCCCGGTTCTGGCTATACACGCTCTCACGCTGATCCATGGATCCCCGGTTCTGGCTATACACGCTCTCACACTGATCCATGGTTCCGGCTATACACGCTCTCACACTGATCCATGGTTCCGGCTATACACGCTCTCACACTGATCCTCGGTTCCGGCTATACACGCTCTCACACTGATCCTCGGTTCCGGCTATACACGCTCTCACACTGATCCTCGGTTCCGGCTATACACGCTCTCACACTGATCCTCGGTTCCGGCTATACACGCTCTCACACTGATCCTCGGTTCCGGCTATACACGCTCTCACACTGATCCTCGGTTCCGGCTATACACGCTCTCACGCTGATCCATGGTTCCGGCAATACACGCTCTCACACTGATCCATGGATCCCCGGTTCTGGCTATACACGCTCTCACACTGATCCATGGATCCCCGGTTCTGGCTATACACGCTCTCACACTGATCCATGGATCCCCGGTTCTGGCTATACACGCTCTCACACTGATCCCCGGTTCCGACTATACACGCTCTCACACTGATCCATGGTTCCGGCTATACACGCTCTCACACTGATCCATGGTTCCGGCTATACACGCTCTCACACTGATCCATGGTTCCGGCTATACACGCTCTCACACTGATCCATGGATCCCCGGTTCTGGCTATACACGCTCTCACACTGATCCTCGGTTCCGGCTATACACGCTCTCACACTGATCCATGGTTCCGACTATACACGCTCTCACGCTGATCCATGGTTCCGGCTATACACGCTCTCACACTGATCCATGGATCCCCGGTTCTGGCTATACACGCTCTCACGCTGATCCATGGATCCCCGGTTCTGGCTATACACGCTCTCACGCTGATCCATGGATCCCCGGTTCTGGCTATACACGCTCTCACGCTGATCCTCGGTTCCGGCTATACACGCTCTCACGCTGATCCCCGTTTCTGGCTATACACGCTCTCACACTGATCCTCGGTTCCGGCTATACACGCTCTCACGCTGATCCATGGTTCCGGCTATACACGCTCTCACGCTGATCCATGGATCCCCGGTTCTGGCTATACACGCTCTCACGCTGATCCATGGATCCCCGGTTCTGGCTATACACGCTCTCACGCTGATCCCCGGTTCTGGCTATACACGCTCTCACGCTGATCCATGGTTCCGGCTATACACGCTCTCACGCTGATCCATGGATCCCCGGTTCCGGCTATACACGCTCTCACACTGATCCATGGATCCCCGGTTCCGGCTATACACGCTCTCACACTGATCCATGGATCCCCGGTTCCGGCTATACACGCTCTCACACTGATCCTCGGTTCCGGCTATACACGCTCTCACACTGATCCATGGATCCCCGGTTCTGGCTATACACGCTCTCACACTGATCCATGGATCCCCGGTTCCGGCTATACACGCTCTCACGCTGATCCATGGATCCCCGGTTCTGGCTATACACGCTCTCACACTGATCCATGGATCCCCGGTTCCGGCTATACACGCTCTCACACTGATCCATGGATCCCCGGTTCTGGCTATACACGCTCTCACACTGATCCATGGATCCCCGGTTCTGGCTATACACGCTCTCACGCTGCTTCCGCAATCACTTCAGCTCCGCTCTGAGTTTGTAGAGCTCGTCTCGCTCCGTATTCAGGACCTCCCGGCCACCACTCTCTCCAGAATGGACTTGGCGCCATCATCCTCCCCGGGGAAGATAGATCAACAACCCGGCTTGTACTGAGGCAGGCATGTCACCCGTCAGCCCAGGGAATGACTGCGAGCTCCCAGCAGGAGAAGACCCGCTGACCTCCATGACTTCCCCAGGAAGGAGCCAGGAGAGCCTGGAAAGATTTCACCACACTTTCCTCTCACACACAGGAGCTGGAGCACCTGACACCAGGAGAAACTCCTCCCTCAATTATGGGGCACTATTCCTCCCACTGACACCAATGATGGGGCACTATTCTTCTCACTGACACCAACAATGGGGTACTATTCCTCCCACTGACACCAATGATGGGGTACTATTCCTCCCACTGACACCAATGATGGGGCGCTATTCCTCCCACTGACACCAATGATGGGGCACTATTCCTCCCACTGTTACTAATGATGGGGCACTATTCCTCCCACTGACACCAATGATGGGGCACTATTCCTCCCACTGACACCAATGATGAGGCACTATTCCTCCCACTGACACCAATGATGGGGCACTATTCCTCCCACTGACACCAATGATGGGGCACTATTCCTCCCACTGACACCAATGATGGGGCACTATTCCTCCCACTGACACCAATGATGGGGTACTATTCCTCCCACTGACACCAATGATGGGGTACTATTCCTAACACGACCAATGATGAGGCACTATTCTTCTCACTGACACCAACAATGGGGTACTATTCCTCCCACTGACACCAATGATGGGGCGCTATTCCTCCCACTGACACCAATGATGGGGCATTATTCCTCCCACTGACACCAATGATGGGGCGCCATTCCTCCCACTGTTACTAATGATGGGGCACTATTCCTCCCACTGACACCAATGATGGGGCACTATTCCTCCCACTGACACCAATGATGGGGCACTATTCCTCCCACTGATACCAACGATGGGGCACTATTCCTCCCACTGACACCAACGATGGGGCACTATTCCTCCCACTGACACCAATGATGGGGCACTATTCCTCCCACTGACACCAATGATGGGGCACTATTCCTCCCACTGACACCAATGATGGGGCACTATTCCTCCCACTGACACCAATGATGGGACACTATTCCTCCCACTGACACCAATGATGGGGCACTATTCCTCCCACTGACACCAATGATGGGGCACTATTCCTCCCACTGACACCAATGATGGGGCACTATTCCTCCCACTGACACCAATGGTGGGGCACTATTCCTCCCACTGACACCAATGATGGGACACTATTCCTCCCACTGACACCAATGATGGGGCACTATTCCTCCCACTGACACCAATGATGGGACACTATTCCTCCCACTGACACCAATGATGGGACACTATTCCCCCCCACTGATACCAATGATGGGGCACTATTCCTCCCACTGACACCAATGATGGGGCACTATTCCTCCCACTGACACCAATGATGGGGCACTATTACTCCCACTGACACCAATGATGGGACACTATTCCTCCCACTGACACCAATGATGGGGCACTATTCCTCCCACTGACACCAATGATGGGGCACTATTCCTCCCACTGACACCAATGATGGGACACTATTCCTTCCACTGACACCAATGATGGGGCACTATTCCTCCCACTGACACCAATGATGGGGCACTATTCCTCCCACTGACACCAATGATGGGGCACTATTCCTCCCACTGACACCAATGATGGGGCACTATTCCTCCCACTGACACCAATGGTGGGGCACTATTCCTCCCACTGACACCAATGATGGGACACTATTCCTCCCACTGACACCAATGATGGGGCACTATTCCTCCCACTGACACCAATGATGGGACACTATTCCTCCCGCTGACACCAATGATGGGACACTATTCCCCCCCCACTGATACCAATGATGGGGCACTATTCCTCCCACTGACACCAATGATGGGGCACTATTCCTCCCACTGACACCAATGATGGGGCACTATTCCTCCTACTGGCACCAATTATGGGGCACTATTCCTCCCACTGACAACAATGATGGGGCACTATTACTCCCACTGACACCAATGATGGGACACTATTCCTCCCACTGACACCAATGATGGGGCACTATTCCTCCCACTGACACCAATGATGGGGCGCTATTCCTCCCACTGACACCAATGATGGGGCACTATTCCCCCCACTGACACCAATGATGGGGCATTATTCCTCCCACTGACAGCAATAATGGGGCACTATTCCTCCCACTGACACCAATGATGGGACACTATTCCTCCCACTGACACCAATGATGGGGCACTATTCCTCCCACTGACACCAATGATGGGACACTATTCCTCCCACTGACACCAATGATGGGGCACTATTCCTCCCACTGACACCAATGATGGGACACTATTCCTCCCACTGATACCAATGATGGGGCACTATTCCTCCCACTGACACCAATGATGGGACACTATTCCTCCCACTGACACCAATGATGGGGCACTATTCCCCCCCCCACTGATACCAATGATGGGGCACTATTCCTCCCACTGACACCAATGATGGGGCACTATTCCTCCCACTGACACCAATGATGGGGCACTATTCCTCCCACTGACACCAATGATGGGGCACTATTCCTCCCACTGACACCAATGATGGGACACTATTCCTCCTACTGGCACCAATAATGGGGCGCTATTCCTCCCACTGACACCAATGATGGGGCACTATTACTCCCACTGACACCAATGATGGGGCACTATTCCTCCCACTGATACCAATGATGGAGCACTATTCCTCCCACTGACACCAATGATGGGGCACTATTCCTCCCACTGACACCAATGATGGGGCACTATTCCTCCCACTGACACCAATGATGGGGCGCTATTCCTCCCACTGACACCAATGATGGGGCATTATTCCTCCCACTGACACCAATGATGGAGCACTATTCCTCCCACTGACACCAATGATGGGACACTATTCCTCCCACTGACACCAATGATGGGGCACTATTCCCCCCCCACTGATACCAATGATGGGGCACTATTCCTCCCACTGACACCAATGATGGGGCACTATTCCTCCCACTGACACCAATGATGGGGCACTATTCCTCCCACTGACACCAATGATGGGGCACTATTCCTCCCACTGACACCAATGATGGGACACTATTCCTCCTACTGACACCAATGATGGGGCGCTATTCCTCCTACTGACACCAATGATGGGACACTATTCCTCCTACTGGCACCAATAATGGGGCGCTATTCCTCCCACTGACACCAATGATGGGGCACTATTCCTCCCACTGACACCAATGATGGGGCACTATTCCTCCCACTGATACCAATGATGGGGCACTATTCCTCCCACTGATACCAATGATGGGGCACTATTCCTCCCACTGACACCAATGACGGGGCACTATTCCTCCCACTGACACCAATGATAGGACACTATTCCTCCCACTGATACCAATGATGGGGCACTATTCCTCCCACTGACACCAATGATGGGGCACTATTCCTCCCACTGACACCAATGATGGGGCACTATTCCTCCCACTGACACAAATGATGGGGCGCTACTCCTCCCACTGACACCAATGATGGGGCATTATTCCTCCCACTGATACCAATGATGGGACACTATTCCTGCCACTGACACCAATGATGGGGCACTATTCCTCCCACTGACACCAATGATGGGGCACTATTCCTCCCACTGACACCAATGATGGGGCACTATTCCTCCCACTGATACCAACGATGGGACACTATTCCTCCCACTGACACCAATGATGGGACACTATTCCCCCCACTGACACCAATGATGGGACACTATTCCTCCCACTGATACCAATGATGGGACACTATTCCCCCCACTGACACCAATGATGGGACACTATTCCTCCCACTGACACCAATGATGGGGCACTATTCCTCCCACTGACACCAATGATGGGGCACTATTCCTCCCACTGACACCAATGATGGGGCACTATTCCTCCCACTGACACCAATGATGGGGCACTATTCCTCCTACTGGCACCAATAATGAGGCGCTATTCCTCCCACTGACACCAATGATGGGGCACTATTCCTCCCACTGACACCAATGATGGGGCACTATTCCTCCCACTGACACCAATGGTGGGGCACTATTCCTCCCACTGACACCAATGATGGGGCACTATTGCTTCCACTGACACCAACGATGGGGCACTATTTCTCCCACTGACACCAACAATGGGGCACTATTCCTCCCACTGACACCAATGATGGGGCACTATTGCTTCCACTGACACCAACGATGGGGCACTATTTCTCCCACTGACACCAACAATGGGGCACTATTCCTCCCACTGACACCAATGATGGGGCACTATTCCTCCCACTGACACCAACGATGGGGCACTATTCCTCCCACTGATACCAATGATGGAGCACTATTCTCCCCTCCCCCACTGACACCAATGGTGGGGCACTATTCCTTCTATTACCAATGACGGGGCACTATTCCTCCCACTGACACCAATGATGGGGCACTATTCCTCCCACTGACACCAATGATGGGGCACTATTGCTCCCACTGACACCAATGATGGGGCACTATTGCTTCCACTGACACCAACGATGGGGCACTATTTCTCCCACTGACACCAACAATGGGGCACTATTCCTCCCACTGACACCAATGATGGGGCACTATTCCTCCCACTGACACCAATGATGGGGCACTATTGCTCCCACTGACACCAATGATGGGGAACTATTGCTCCCACTGACACCAACGATGGGGTACTATTCCTCCCACTGACAACAACAATGGGGCACTATTCCTCCCACTGACACCAATGATGGGGCACTATTCCTCCCACTACCAATGATGAGGCACTATTCTTCTCACTGACACCAACAATGGGGCACTATTCCTTCCACTGACACCAGCAATGCGGTACTATTCTCCCACTACCAATGATGAGGCACTATTCTTCTCACTGACACCAACAATGGGGAACTTTTCCTCCCACTACTAATTATGAGGCACTATTCCTCCCACTGACACCAATGATGGGGCTCTATTCCTCCACTGACACCAATGATGGGGAACTATTCCTCCACTGACACCAATGATGGGGCACTATTCCTCCCACTGACACCAACGATGGGGCACTATTTCTCCCACTGACACCAACGATGGGGCACTATTCCTCCCACTGACACCAATGATGGGGCACTATTCCTCCCACTGACACCAACAATGGGGTACGATTCCTCCCACTGACACCAATGATGGGGCACTATTCCTCCCACTGACACCAATGATGGGGTACTATTCCTCCTACTGACACCAATGATGGGCACTATTCCTCCCATTGACACCAATGATGGGACACTATTCCTCCCACTGACACCAATGATGGGGCATTATTCCTCCCACTGACACCAATGATGGGACACTATTCCTCCCACTGACACCAATGATGGGGCACTATTCCTCCCACTGACACCAATGACGGGGCACTATTCCTCCCACTGACACCAATGATGGGGCATTATTCCTCCCATTGACACCAATGATGGGGCACTATTCCTCCCATTGACACCAATGATGGGACACTATTCCTCCCACTGACACCAATGATGGGGCACTATTCCTCCCATTGACACCAATGATGGGGCACTATTCCTCCCACTGACACCAATGATGGGGCACTATTCCTCCCACTGACACCAATGATGGGGCACTATTGCTCCCACTGACACCAATGATGGGGAACTATTGCTCCCACTGACACCAACGATGGGGCACTATTCCTCCCACTGACAACAACAATGGGGCACTATTCCTCCCACTGACACCAATGATGGGGTACTATTCCTCCCACTACCAATGATGAAGCACTATTCTTCTCACTGACACCAACAATGGGGCACTATTCCTTCCACTGACACCAACAATGCGGTACTATTCTCCCACTACCAATGATGAGGCACTATTCTTCTCACTGACACCAACAATGGGGAACTTTTCCTCCCACTACAAATTATGAGGCACTATTCCTCCCACTGACACCAATGATGGGGCGCTATTCCTCCACTGACACCAATGATGGGGAACTATTCCTCCACTGACACCAATGATGGGGCACTATTCTCCCCACTGATACCAATAATGGGGCACTATTCCTCCCACTGACACCAACGATGGGGCACTATTTCTCCCACTGACACCAACGATGGGGCACTATTCCTCCCACTGACACCAATGTTGGGGCACTATTCCTCCCACTGACACCAATGATGGGGCACTATTCCTCCCACTGACACCAACAATGGGGTACGATTCCTCCTACTGACACCAATGATGGGGTACTATTCCTCCTACTGACACCAATGATGGGCACTATTCCTCCCATTGACACCAATGATGGGACACTATTCCTCCCACTGACACCAATGATGGGGCATTATTCCTCCCACTGACACCAATGATGGGACACTATTCCTCCCACTGACACCAATGATGGGGCACTATTCCTCCCATTGACACCAATGATGGGGCACTATTCCTCCCATTGACACCAATGATGGGACACTATTCCTCCCACTGACACCAATGATGGGGCACTATTCCTCCCATTGACACCAATGATGGGGCACTATTCCTCCCACTGACACCAATGATGGGGCACTATTCCTCCCACTGATACCAATGATGGGACACTATTCCTCCCACTGACACCAACAATGGGGTACTATTCCTCCCACTGACACCAATGATGGGACACTATTCCTCCCACTGACACCCACAATGGGGCACTATTCCTCCCACTGACACCCACAATGGGGCACTATTCCTCCCACTGACACCCACAATGGGGCACTATTCCTCCCATTGACACCAATGATGGGACACTATTCCTCCCAGCGACACCAGTAATGGGACACTATTCCTCCCACTGACACCAACAATGGGGTACAATTCCTTCCACTCATACCAGCGTCCAGCCCCTCTAAAGTCTGACAGACTGTAAACTGAGAAGACTATAAAATAGAAGAATGCTCCGGGACCGTCTACAGAAATGCTGAACACGGACGGCAAATCACACTTCAATGAGTCTGAGACTCACTACCAGAAAAGTCTCCTTATATAGGACCCACATCCCAGGAAAGACTCCAGATCTTCATCTGACCAAACATTGTTCTCAAGGAATTCCTCCCTATCTACATGACACTTTGAGCTGACCAATTGGAATCCTTCACTGTTCTAGACCGCATCAGCAATCCCCACCCCCGCCACTGGCTCCATTGTCTGCAACTGAAAGACTGCTCTTCACCTCAACAGAGTAGGAGCCAACCAAGAGACCTTTGCCTTTTGAAGCTCCCTACCCACAATCCCCGAACCCTACCCTTCTTAGCTCCCAACTATAGGCCGTCCTTCTGACTCAGGACAGCCCATCCCCCTTATTATGTACTCCTGTACATAGTGCCCACTGTCATACCCTCCACACTCCTCTCCTGTACATAGTCACCACTGTCATACCCTCCACACTCCTCTCCTGAACATAGTGCCCACTGTCATACCCTCCACACTCCTCTCCTGTACATACCGATCACTGTCATACCCTCCACACTCCTCTCCTGTACATAGTCACCACTGTCATACCCTCCACACTCCTCTCCTGTACATAGTCACCACTGTCATACCCTCCACACTCCTCTCCTGTACATACCGATCACTGTCATACCCTCCACACTCCTCTCCTGTACATAGTCACCACTGTCATACCTCCACACTCCTCTCCTGAACATAGTGCCCACTGTCATACCCTCCACACTCTTCTCCTGAACATAGTGTTCATTGTCATACCCTCCACACTCCTCTCCTGAACATAGTGCCCACTGTCATACACATCACACTCCTCTTCTGAACATTGTGTCCACTGTCATACCCTCCACACTCTTCTGAACGTAGTGTTCACTGTCATACCCTCCTCACTCCTCTCCTGAACATAGTGTCCACTGTCATACCCTCCACACTCTTCTCCTGAACATGGTTCCCACTATGATACCCTCCTCACTCCTCTCCTGAACATAATGCCCACTGTCATACCCTCCTCACTCCTCTCCTGTACATAGTGCCAACTGCCATACCTCCTCACTCCTCTCCTGAACATAGTGCCCACTGTCATACCCTCCTCACTCCTCTCCTGAACATAGTGCCCATTGTCATACCCTCCTAACTCCTCTCCTGAAAATAGTGTCCACTGTCATACCCTCTTCACTCCTCTCCTGAACATAGTGCCCACTGTAACACCCTCCTTACTCCTCTCCTGAACATAGTGCCCAATATCATACCCCCACACTCCTCTCCTGTACATAGTGCCCACTGTCATACCTCCACACTCCTCTCCTGAACATAGTGCCCACTGTAACACCCTCCTTACTCCTCTCCTGAACATAGTGCCCAATATCATACCCCCACACTCCTCTCCTGTACATAGTCACCACTGTCATACCTCCACACTCCTCTCCTGAACATAGTGCCCACTGTCATACCCTCCACACTCTTCTCCTGAACATAGTGTTCATTGTCATACCCTCCACACTCCTCTCCTGAACATAGTGCCCACTGTCATACACATCACACTCCTCTTCTGAACATTGTGTCCACTGTCATACCCTCCACACTCTTCTGAACGTAGTGTTCACTGTCATACCCTCCTCACTCCTCTCCTGAACATAGTGTCCACTGTCATACCCTCCACACTCTTCTCCTGAACATGGTTCCCACTATGATACCCTCCTCACTCCTCTCCTGAACATAGTGCCCACTGTCATACCCTCCACACTCCTCTCCTGTACATACTGCCCACTGTCATACACATCACACTCCTCTCCTGAACATAGTGCCCACAGTCATACCCCTCACACTCCTCTCCTGAACATAGTGCCCACAGTCATACCCTCCTCACTCCTCTCCAGAACATAGTGCCCACTATCATAACTCCTCACTCCTCTCCTGAACATAATGCCCACTGTCATACCCTCCTCACTCCTCTCCTGTACATAGTGCCAACTGCCATACCTCCTCACTCCTCTCCTGAACATAGTGCCCACTGTCATACCCTCCTCACTCCTCTCCTGAACATAGTGCCCATTGTCATAACCTCCTAACTCCTCTCCTGAAAATAGTGTCCACTGTCATACCCTCTTCACTCCTCTCCTGAACATAGTGCCCACTGTAACACCCTCCTTACTCCTCTCCTGAACATAGTGCCCAATATCATACCCCCACACTCCTCTCCTGTACATAGTGCCCACTGTCATACCTCCACACTCCTCTCATGAACATAGTGCCTACTGTTATACCTCCTCACTCCTCTCCTGAACATAGTGCCCACTGTCATACCCTCCACACTCCTCTCCTGAACATAGTGCCCACTGTCATACCCTCCACACTCCTCTCCTGAACATAGTGCCCACTGTCATACCCTCCACACTCCTCTCCTGAACATAGTGTCCACTGTCATACCCTCCACACTCCTCTCCTGTACATACCGATCACTGTCATACCTCCACACTCCTCTCCTGTACATACCGATCACTGTCATACCTCCACACTCCTCTCCTGAACATAGTGCCCACTGTCATAACCTCCACACTCCTCTCCTGAACATAGTGCCCACTGTCATACCCTCCACACTCCTCTCCTGTACATAGTCACCGCTGTCATACCCTCCACACTCCTCTCCTGAACATACCGCTCACTGTCATACCTCCACACTCCTCTCCTGTACATACCGATCACTGTCATACCTCCACAGTGCTCTCCTGTACATACCGATCACTGTCATACCCTCCAAACTCTTCTCCTGTACATAGTCACCACTGTCATACCCTTCACACTCCTCTCCTGAACATAGTGCTCTCTGTCATACCCTCCAAACTCTTCTCCTGTGCATAGTCACCACTGTCATACCCTCCACACTCCTCTCCTGAACATAGTGCTCTCTGTCATACCCTCCACACTATTCTCCTGCAGATAGTCACCACTGTCATACCCTCCACACTCATCTCGTAAACACAGTGTTCACTGTCATACCCTCCACACTCCTCTCCTGAACATAGTGCTCACTGTCATACCCTCCACACTCATCTCCTGAACATAGTGTTCATTGTCATACCCTCCACACTTCTCTCCTGAACATGGTGCCCACTGTCATACCCTCCACACGCTTCTCCTGAACATAGTATTCATTGTCATACCCTCCATACTTCTCTCCTGAACATGGTGCCCACTGTCATACACATCACACTCCTCTCCTGAACATAGTGCCCACTGTCATACACATCACACTCCTCTCCTGAACATAGTGCCCACTGTCATACACATCACACTCCTCTCCTGAACATAGTGGCCACTGGCTCTATTGTCTGCAACTGAAAGACTGCTTTTCACCTCAACAGAGTAGGAGCCAACCAAGAGACCTTTGCCTTTTGAAGCTCCCTACCCACAATCCCCGAAACCTACCCTTCTTAGCTCCCAACTATAGGCCGTCCTTCTGACTCAGGACAGCCCATCCCCCTTATTATGTACTCCTGTACATAGTGCCCACTTTCACACCCTACACTCATCTCCTGTACATAGTCACCGCTGTCATACCCTCCACACTCCTCTCCTGAACATAGTGCCCACTGTCATACCCTCCACACTCCTCTCCTGAACATAGTGCCCACTGTCATACACATCACACTCCTCTCCTGAACATAGTGTCCACTGTCATACCCTCCACACTCTTCTCCTGAATATAGTGTTCATTGTCATACCCTCCACACTCCTCTCCTGAACATAGTGCCCACTGTCATACACATCACACTCCTCTCCTGAACATTGTGTCCACTGTCATACCCTCCACACTCTTCTCCTGAACGTAGTGTTCACTGTCATACCCTCCTCACTCCTCTCCTGAACATAGTGTCCACTGTCATACCCTCCACACTCTTCTCCTGAACATGGTTCCCACTGTGATACCCTCCTCACTCCTCTCCTGAACATAGTGCCCACTGTCATACCCTCCACACTCCTCTCCTGTACATACTGCCCACTGTCATACACATCACACTCCTCTCCTGAACATAGTGCCCACAGTCATACCCTCCTCACTCCTCTCCGGAACATAGTGTCCACTATCATAACTCCTCACTCCTCTCCTGAACATAATGCCCACTGTCATACCCTCCTCACTCCTCTCCTGTACATAGTACCAACTGCCATACCTCCTCACTCCTCTCCTGAACATAGTGCCCACTGTCATACCCTCCTCACTCCTCTCCTGAACATAGTGCCCATTGTCATACCCTCCTAACTCCTCTCCTGAAAATAGTGTCCACTGTCATACCCTCCTCACTCCTCTCCTGAACATAGTGCCCACTGTAACACCCTCCTTACTCCTCTCCTGAACATAGTGCCCAATATCATACCCCCACACTCCTCTCCTGTACATAGTGCCCACTGTCATACCTCCACACTCCTCTCATGAACATAGTGCCTACTGTTATACCTCCTCACTCCTCTCCTGAACATAGTGCCCACTGTCATACCCTCCACACTCCTCTCCTGAACATAGTGCCCACTGTCATACCCTCCTCACTCCTCTCCTGAACATAGTGCCCACTGTAACACCCTCCTTACTCCTCTCCTGAACATAGTGCCCAATATCATACACCCACACTCCTCTTCTGTACATAGTGCCCACTGTCATACCTCCACACTCCTCTCCTGAACATAGTGCCCACTGTCATACCCTCCACACTCCTCTCCTGAACATAGTGCCCACTGTCATACCCTCCTCACTCCTCTCCTGAACATAGTGCCCACTGTAACACCCTCCTTACTCCTCTCCTGAACATAGTGCCCAATATCATACCCCCACACTCCTCTCCTGTACATAGTGCCCACTGTCATACCTCCACACTCCTCTCATGAACATAGTGCCCACTGTCATACCCTCCTCACTCCTCTCCTGAACATAGTGCCCACTGTCATACCCCCACACTCCTCTCCTGTACATAGTGGCCACTGTCATACCCCCACACTCCTCTCCTGTACATAGTGCCCACTGTCATACCCTCCTCACTCCTCTCCTGTACATAGTGTCCACTGTCATACCCTCCTCACTCCTCTCCTGTACATAGTGCCCACGTTCACACCCCAACACTCCTCTCCTGTACATAGTCACCGCTGTCATACCCTCCACACTCCTCTACTGAACATAGTGTCCACTGTCATACCCTCCACACTCCTCTCCTGAACATAGTGCCCACTGTGATACCCTCCTCACTCCTCTCCTGAACACAGTGGCCATTGTCACACCCCCACACTCCTCTCCTGTACATAGTGCCCACTGTCATACCCTCCACACTCCTCTCCTGAACATAGTCCTCACTGTCATACTTATCACACTCCTCTCCTGAACATAGTGCCCACTGTCATACCCCTCACACTCCTCTCCTGAACATAGTACCCACAGTCATACCTCTTCACTCCTCTCCTGAACATAGTGCCCACTGTCATTCCCTCCTAACTCCTCTCCTGAACATAGTGCCCACTGTCATACCCTCCTCACTCCTCTCCTGAACATAGTGTCCAATGTCATACCCTTCTCACTCCTCTACGGAACATAGTGCCCACTGTCATACCTCCTCACTCCTCTCCTGAACGTAGTGTCCACTGTCATACCCTTCCTTACTCCTCTCCTGAACAAAGTGGCCATTGTCACACCCTCACACTCCTCTCCTGTACATAGTGCCCACTGTCATACCCTCCACACTCCTCTCCTGAACATAGTGCCCACTGTCATACCCATCACACTCCTCTCCTGAACATAGTGCCCACTGTCATAACCCTCAAACTCCCCTCCTGAACATAGTGCCCACAGTCATACCTCCTCACTCCGCTCCTGAACATAGTGCCCACTGTCATTCCCTCCTAACTCCTCTCCTGTACATAGTGCCCACTGTCATACCCTCCTCACTCCTCTCCTGAACATATTGCCCACTGTCATACCCTTCTCACTCCTCTATGGAACATAGTGCCCACTGTCATACCTCCTCACTCCTCTCCTGAACATAGTGTCCACTGTCATACCCTCCTCACTCCTCTCCTGAACATAGTGCCCACTGTCATACCTCCTCACTCCTCTTCTGAACATAGTGTCCACTGTCATACCCTCCTCACTCCTCTACTGAACACAGTGCCCACTGTCGTACCTCCTCACTCCTCTCCTGAACATAGTGCTCACTGTCATACCCTCCACACTCCTCTGCTGTACATACCGATCACTGTCATACCTCCTCACTCTTCTCCTGAACATAGTGCCCACTGTCATACCCTCCTCAGGCCTCTCCTGAACATAGTGCCCACTGTCATACCCATCACACTCCTCTCCTGAACATAGTGCCCACTGTCATACTCCTAAAACTCCTCTCCTGAACATAGTGCCCACTGTCATACCTCCTCACTCCTCTCCTGAACATAGTGCCCACTGTCATACCTCCTCACTCCTCTCCTGAACATAGTGTCCACTGTCATACCCTCCTCACTCCTCTCCTGAATATAGTGCCCACTGTCGTACCTCCTCACTCCTCTCCTGAACATAGTGCCCACTGTCATACCTCCTCACTCCTCTCCTGAACATAGTGCTCACTGTCATACCCTCCACACTCCTCTCCTGTACATATGGATCACTGTCATACCTCCTCACTCCTCTCCTGAACATAGTGCCCACTGTCATACCCTCCTCACTCCTCTCCTGAACATAGTGCCCACTGTCATACCCCCCACACTCCTCTCCTGAACATAGTGCCCACTGTCATACCCTCCACACTCCTCTCCTGTATATAATGATCACTGTCATAACCCCCAAACTCCTCTCCTGTACATACCGATCACTGTCATACCCCCCACACTCCTCTCCTGTACATACCGATTACTGTCATACCCTCCACACTCCTCTCCTGTACATACCGATCACTGTCACACCTCCCACACTCCTCTCCTGTACCTACCGATCACTGTCATACCC
The DNA here is from genome assembly GCF_062004578.1 of Staurois parvus. Classification (NCBI taxonomy): domain Eukaryota; kingdom Metazoa; phylum Chordata; class Amphibia; order Anura; family Ranidae; genus Staurois; species Staurois parvus. The sequence continues at coordinate 196,803 of NW_028320317.1, read as the reverse complement.
CCCACACTCCTCTCCTGTACATACCGATTACTGTCATACCCTCCACACTCCTCTCCTGTACATACCGATCACTGTCACACCTCCCACAGTCCTCTCCTGTACATACCGATCACTGTCATACCCTCCACACTCCTCTCCTGTACATACCGATCACTGTCATACCCTCTACACTCCTCTCCTGTACATATTGATCACTGTCATACCCTCCATGCTCCTATCCTGTACATACTGATCACTGTCATACCTCCACACTCCTCTCCTGTACATACCGATCACTGTCATACCCCCCACACTCCTCTCCTGTACATACCGATCACTGTCATACCCTCTACACTCCTCTCCTGTACATATTGATCACTGTCATACCCTCCATGCTCCTATCCTGTACATACTGATCACTGTCATACCCTCCATGCTCCTCTCCTGTACATACAGATCACTGTCATACCACCCACACTCCTCTCCTGTACATACCGATCACTGTCACACCCTCCACACTCCTCTCCTGTACATACCGATAACTGTCATACCTCCCATACTCCTCTCCTGTACATACCGATCACTGTCATATCCTCCACACTGCTCTCCTGTACATACCGATCACTGTCATACCCTCCACACTCCTCTCCTGTACATACCGATCACTGTCATACCCCCACACTCCTCTCCTGTACATACCGATTACTGTCATACCCCCCACACTCCTCTCCTGTACATACCGATCACTGCCATACCCTCCACACTCCTCTCCTGTACATCCCGATCACTGTCATACCTCCACACTCCTCTCCTGTACATACCGATCACTGTCATACCTCCACATTCCTCTCCTGTTCATACAGATCACTGACATACCCCCCACACTCCTTTCCTGTACATACCGATCACTGTCATACCATCCACACTCCTCTCCTGTACATAGTGCTCACTGTCATACCCCCCCACACTCCTCTCCTGTACATACCGATCACTGTCACACCTCCACATTCCTCTCCTGTACATACCGATCACTGTCATACCTCCACACTCCTCTCCTGTACATACCGATCACTGTCATACCTCCACACTCCTCTCCTGTACATACCGATCACTGCCATACCCTCCACACTCCTCTCCTGTACATACCGATCACTGTCATACCTCCACACTCCTCTCCTGTACATACCGATCACTGTTACAACCTCCACACTCCTTTCCTGTACATACCGATCACTGTCACACCCTCAACACTACTTTCCTGTACATAGCGATCACTGTCATACCTCCACACTCCTCTCCTTTACATATCGATCACTGTCATACCCCCCACACTCCTCTCCTGTACATACCGATCACTGTCATACCTCCACACTGCCCTCCTGTACATACCAATCACTGTCATACCCTCCACACTCCTTTCCTGTACATACCGATCACTGTCATACCTCCACACTCCTCTCCTGTACATACCGATCACTGTCATACCTCCACACTCCTCTCCTGTACATACCGATCACTGTCATACCTCCACACTCCTCTCCTGTACATACCAATCACTGTCATACCTCCACACTCCTCTCCTGTACATACCGATCACTGTCACACCCCCACACTCCTCTCCTGTACATACCGATCACTGTCACACCCTCCACACTCCTTTCCTGTACATACTGATCACTGTCATGCCCTCCACACTCCTCTCCTGCACATACCGATCACTGTCATACCTCAAAACTCCTCTCCTGTACATACCGATCACTGTCACACCCCCACACTCCTCTCCTGTACATACCGATCACTGTCATACCTCCACACTCCTCTCCTGTACATACCGATCACTGTCATACCTCAAAACTCCTCTACTGTACATACCGATCACTGTCACACCCCCACACTCCTCTCCTGTACATACCGATCACTGTCATACCTCCCACACTCCTCTCCTGTATATACCGATCACTGTCATACCCTCCACACTCCTCTCCTGTACGTACCGATCACTGTCATACCTCCACACTCCTCTCCTGTACATACCGATCACTGTCATACCGATCACTGTCATACCCCCCACACTCCTCTCCTATACATACCTATCACTGTCATACCCCCCACACTCCTTTCCTGTTCATACCGATCACTGTCATACCCTCCACACTCCTCTCCTGTACGTACCGATCACTGTCATACCTCCACACTCTTTTCCTGTACATTCCGCTCACTGTCATACCTCCAAACTCTTCTCCTGTACATACAGATCACTGTCATACCTCCACACTCCTCTCCTGTACATACCGATCACTTTCATACCCCCAACACTCCTCTCCTGTACATACGATCACTGTCATACCCCCCACACTGTTCTCCTGTACATACCGATTACTGTCACACCCTCCACACTCCTCTCCTGTACATACTGATCACTGTCATACCCTCCACACTCCTCTCCTGTACATACCGATTACTGTCATACCTCCACACTCCTCTCCTTTACATACCAATCACTGTCATACCTCAACACTCTTCTCCTGTACATACCACCCACTGTTATACCTCCACACTCCTCTCCTATACATGCCGATCACTGTCATACCCTCCACTCTCCTCTCCTTTATATACCAATCACTGTCATACTTCCACACTCCTCTTCTGTACATACCGATCACTTTCATACCCCCAACACTCCTCTCCTGTACATACCACCCACTGTCATACCTCCACACTCCTCTACTGTACATACCGATCACTGTCATACCTCCCACACTCCTCTCCTGTACATACCGATCACTGTCATACCTCCCACACTCCTCTCCTGTACATACCGATCACTGTCATACCTATCACTGTCATACCCCCCACACTCCTCTCCTGTACATGTCGATCACTGTCATACCTCCCACACTCCTCTCCTGTACATACCGATCACTGTCATACCTCCACACTCCTCTCCTGTACATACCGATCACTGTCATACCTATCACTGTCATACCCCCCACACTCCTCTCCTGTACATGTCGATCACTGTCATACCTCCCACACTCCTCTCCTGTACATACCGATCACTGTCATACCTCCACACTCCTCTCCTGTACATACCGATCACTGTCATACCTATCACTGTCATACCCCCCACACTCCTCTCCTGTTCATACCGATCACTGTCATACCCTCCACACTCCTCTCCTGTACGTACCGATCACTGTCATACCTCCACACTCTTCTCCTGTACATTCCGCTCACTGTCATACCTCCAAACTCTTCTCCTGTACATATCGCTCACTGTCATACCTCCACACTCCTCTCCTGTACATACCGATCACTTTCATACCCACCACACTCCTCTCCTGTACATACCGATCACTTTCATACCCCCCACACTCCTCTCCTGTACATACCGATCACTGTCATACCCCCCACACTGTTCTCCTGTACATATCGATTACTGTCACACCCTCCACACTCCTCTCCTGTACATACCAATCACTGTCATACCCTCCACACTCCTCTCCTCTACATACAGATCACTGTCATACCTCCACACTCCTCTCCTGTACATACCGATTACTGTCATACCTCCACACTTCTCTCCTCTACATACAGATCACTGTCATACCTCCACACTCCTCTCCTGTACATACCGATCACTCTCATACCTCCTACACTCCTCTCCTGTACATACTGATCACTGTCATACCTCCACACTCTTCTCCTGTACATACCACCCACTGTTATACCTCCACACTCCTCTCCTATACATGCCGATCACTGTCATACCCTCCACTCTCCTCTCCTTTACATACCAATCACTGTCATACTTCCACACTCCTCTCCTGTACATACCGATCACTTTCATACCCCCCACACTCCTCTCCTGTACATACCACCCACTGTCATACCTCCACACTCCTCTCCTGTACCTACCGATCACTGTCATACCCCCCACACTCCTCTCCTGTACATGTCGATCACTGTCATACCTCCCACACTCCTCTCCTGTACATACCGATCACTGTCATACCTCCACACTCCTCTCCTGTACATACCGATCACTGTCATACTTATCACTGTCATACCCCCCACACTCCTCTCCTGTTCATACAGATCACTGTCATACCCTCCACACTCCTCTCCTGTACATACCGATCACTGTCATACCTCCACACTCTTCTCCTGTACATTCCGCTCACTGTCATACCTCCAAACTCTTCTCCTGTACATACAGATCACTTTCATACCCCCCACACTCCTCTCCTGTACATACCGATCACTTTCATACCCCCCACACTCCTCTCCTGTACATACCGATCACTGTCATACCTCCACACTCCTCTCCTTTACATACCAATCACTGTCATACCTCAACACTGCTCTCCTGTACATACAGATCACTGTCATACCTCCACACTCCTCTCCTGTACATACCGATCACTGTCATACCCTCCACACTCCTCTCCTGTACATACCGATCACTGTCATACCCTCCACACTCCTCTCCAGTACATACTGATCACTGTCATACTCTCCACACTCCTCTCCTGTACATACCGATCACTGTCATACCTCCACACTCCTCTCCTGTACATACCGATCACTGTCATACTCTCCACACTCCTCTCCTGTACATACCGATCACTGTCATACCTCCACACTCCTCTCCTGTACATACCGATCACTGTCATACCTCCCACACTCCTCTCCTGTACATACCGATCACTGTCATACTCTCCACACTCCTCTCCTGTACATACTGATCACTGTCATACCTCCCACACTCCTCTCCTGTACATACTGATCACTGTCTTACCTCCTACACTCCTCTCCTGTACATACTGATCACTGTCATACCTCGACACTCTTCTCCTGTACATACCACCCACTGTTATACCTCCACACTCCTCTCCTTTACATACCAATTACTGTCATACCCCCCACATTCCTCTCCTGTACATACCGATCACTGTCATATCCTCCACAGTCCTCTCCTGTACATACCGATCACTGTCATACCTCCACACTCCTCTGCTGTACATACCAATCACTGTCATACCCCCCACACTCCTCTCCTGTACATGTCGATCACTGTCATACCTCCACACTCCTCTCCTGTATATACCGATCACTGTCATACCTCCACACTCCTCTCCTGTACGTACCGATCACTGTCACACCCTCCACACTCCTCTCCTGTACATACCGATCACTGTCATACCCTCCACACTCCTCTCCTGTACGTACCGATCACTGTCACACCTCCACACTCCTCCCCTGTACATACCGATCACTGTCATACCCCCCACACTCCTCTCCTGTAGATACCGATCACTGTCATACCTCCACACTCCTCTCCTGTACATACCGATCACTGTCATACCTCCACACTCCTCTCCTGTACATACCGATCACTGTCATACCCCCACACTCCTGTCCTGTACATACCGATCACTGTCACACCTCCATCCTAGGTATGGGTCATATGCTAGCCAACTCCATGTTCTCTTGGTAATGGTTTTTGGGTTTTACTCAAGGCCCAACTGCTGAAAGCAATGAAATGATGCACCTGTGGCCTCACTCTTCAGTACTGACTCCAGACCTTTCTATCCCGAAGTGTGATGGGGGAATCTCACAGTTTTCTCTTTGAGCGGAGCTCTTTTCCTGACCTAGGGACTGGAAATTTGTATCTTCTTGGTATCCAGTCTCCTAGCAGCCCACAGAGTTTTCCTGCTTCTACAACCTGGCAGAACTTCAGACGGTTTCTATTTTCCTACACAGGACTTCTCCAGATCTGGGCCTGGCACGGTTTCTATTTTCCTACACAGGACATCTCCAGATCTGGGCCTGGCACGGTTTCTATTTTCCTACACAGAACTTCTCCAGATCTGGGCCTGACACGGTTTCTATTTTCCTACACAGGACTTCTCCAGATCTGGGCCTGACACGGTTTCTATTTTCCTACACAGAACTTCTCCAGATCTGGGCCTGACACGGTTTCTATTTTCCTACACAGGACTTCTCCAGATCTGGGCCTGACACGGTTTCTATTTTCCTACACAGGACATCTCCAGATCTGGGCCTGACACGGTTTCTATTTTCCTACACAGAACTTCTCCAGATCTGGGCCTGGCATGGCTTCTTTTGTACTCTTTGGTTCTGATTATTGGCATGATCTAGGCTTGGAGCCATCTCGTCTTTGAAATCAGAGAAATCTTTCAGTTCAGTACATCAGCTTGTCTGCACACTCGGTTCACATCTGTAACAATGAAAAGATTCTGATTTTCTTTTCAAATCACTTTTCTCCAAAGACGAGAATTAAATTAAACTTCTTGAGGTCACAAGTGGCTGGATGAGGCCATCTAGACTGTGGAAAGCTAATTATATTGCTTGTCATCAGAAACGGAAGATTTAATTACTTCTTAAACAGAAGGATTGCTGTAAACTTTCCTTTAACTGCATTAGGCTGAATATCTAATAAAAGAGATGTAGTGATTGTCCTACATGGATGTTTTATTCAGAGAATTACTGCTTCAGTGTGTTGGTGTGAGCCGGACAAGTAAGGGATTGTGATCACCAGTTTTAAAATATTCAATTTGCTTTCGGCACATGCTGATCAGGTCGCATCTGAGAATGGCCTGAAATCTGGGCTGATCTATTAGCTAAGAACAATGGGGAATCTGCCAATATTCTCCAACATGGCACAGAGAGGTTTATTAATTTATTGTCAAACTGTTAGTCATAAAACAGATATGGAGATCAGTACCTTTACCATATCGCTCAAGTCACATAAGAAAGATAGAATTTGAATTTTCAACTAGAGGATTCTTCATGGTCTTGGGCCAAGCCTAATATTTCTGTACATTGGACCTGGCAGGTCCCAGTAGGGTTACAAGATCAAGAAAATACTTTTTTCATCACACCGCTAAGACTATATGGGGTTTATTTACTAAAGCTGGAGAGTCCAAAATCAGACTCCCTTCTGCATAGAAACCAATCAGCTTCTAACCTCAGCTTGTTCAATGAAGCTTTGGCAATGAAACCTGGAAGCTGATTGGTTTCTATGCAGAAGGGAGTCTGATTTTGGACTCTCCAGCTTTAGTAAATAAACCCCTGTGTGTCTAATCCCATGCCTTTCGGGCTAACAAATGCCCCCAGTACCTTTCAGAGACTGAAGGAACCTTGCCTGGGGGATTACAACATTGAGCAGTCCTGATCTACTTGAATGCCATTAACTTTTCTAAAACCTTTTGAAGCTTAGCAAGTGCCATTGATGCAGAAGAAAGTCCAATTCATTGGGCATGTCGTTGAAGATGGTGGAGTATCTCCTAACCCTGCTAAGATTCAAGCTGTGCAAAATTGGAATGCCTGAAAGACACTTACTAAACTGCATTCCTTCCTGGGGCTGGTGGGGTACTACAGGCGGTTTATCCCTAAATGTGCCCATATTTCAGCCCCCCTTACCCTGTTGTTGAGTGAACAGCCACCACAGCAAAGGGGACAGCCTTCGCCATCCATCCAAGCTCAATGGTGTGAACCACAACAATAATCCTTTGATACTCTGAAACAAAGACTGACTTTAGCCCCTCTCCTGATGTACAGGGACTATACTAACCCCTTCTGGGTGGAAGCCCTTAGATGGAAGCCTGCAAGGCTTGGGGGCTGTGTTAGCACAAGAACAGGACAGATGTGAACGAGTAATTTCATATGAGAGTTGCAGTCTTTGACCTTCAGAGCGCAACCCCCTTAACCAGGGGTGGACTGACAACTCATGGGGCCCCCGGGCAATAGGGGATCATGGGGCCCGGTGTCCTTGCCGTAACTCAAAAAAGCCTATGAAAAAGGTACCAGGGGCATCTCATGGGGCCCCCTACTGACCCCAGGCCCTCAGGCAGTGCCCGAGTTTCCAAATGGTCAGTCTGCCCCTGCCCTTAACTTTAGCTCATTAAATGGAAGCTCCTGGTCCTTGTGTGGGCTACCACTGAGAAATTTGCAGAAAATCTCATGGGGGCTCAAACTATACTGATAACAATCACCTAGCCTACCTAGATTCAGCGAAATCAGGGGCATTAGATCAGAGATGGGCCGCTCGGGTGCCTTCCTTTAGTTAGAAGATACACCACAAGCCAGGACAACTCAATAACAATTCTGATGCTCTCTCTTGATTTACTGTCGAGCACCCTCAAGGAGATGTGGATCAGAGTCAGAAAGACTTGGAAGTGGCCCCTCTCCTATCCCAATGCACCCCCCCCTTCATGTATATCTGAGGTACAGACTGCAAATCAGCCTTCAGGGCTGGCCAAAGTATACACTCTGTCAGAATGGGCCACCCTACAGCAAAAGGATCCTTACACCTCCCAGATACAACAGTTCCTCACAAGGATGTCGGGAATTGCCCACTGCATCCAGAGTCCTCCTATGGTAGTGGGACCGATTGGAGATCCAGGACATTGTTTTATATAGTCAATCTCATATACCTACTGAGCAGCGGGAGATTTTGCAGATCATGGTTCCCAATCTCACATCCTCGAGCTCTGCCGGTTATAAGTCTATGTCGAGAGATTTACTGCACAATTGGATATAGGAACAGAAGATTGAAAAGTTTGTTCAATGTGCCATACACTTAAGAATGGATAGACCAATCAGAATAATTTTAATAAAATCAATTAATGACAGAATGTATCTTTTAGATAATTCCTAAATCTGATGATATTATCTGATTGTGTAATAAATCATTCCATCAGATCATTGTAGGTTTGGCCACCATTAGACTGTACGTTGCAAGTTCACCAGATCACGTCAATGCGATATCTCTGTGTCGGAAATGTAAAGTGTTGCACATGTAACAGGCAGTTTGATGCAATAGAACCTAATAAAAATCTTGTAGTAAGATCAAATATATCATAGACACATAAGTAGCTGGGAAACCGTGAGAAGTATTGAATGATCTTAGAGAGCACATAAGACCCTGGAGACTTGTAAGATTGCCATCTTTTCCCACCTTTGTGAATTGGTACTGAATATCAGTTGTGTTTGATGATCTTAGTTGGAATTGAAGTGTATATAAAACCAAAAATTGTTTTTTTTTTAATAACAGAACAGGGTTCAGTCAAGACCCCTGCGGGATGTTTGTGGCCTGTCGGGGAGATTCCATTTACTTTCTGTACCAGAGACACAGGAAGTTAGAGGAGATTTCTCCAAAGCTTTGAGATCTCCTCTCAGTTATCCCTATTGAAACATTTCCCCTAACTTCTTGTTCCTGTAAAAACTCCAAAAAATGTGGACTTCTTCACTTCCTGAGCTAGAGGCAAAGGTTCTCAGGACCAAAAGGCCAGTAAGGACACAGACAGCCAAGAAACCAGACAAGGGTTCCAAACCTCCAGTTTTAACCCAAAACTTAGATGATTTTTTCTTTGCATACAAGTTACCCTGCTGTTACCCTAACTGTTTTCTCTATCACATTGGAACAATTCCTCTTCCACAGGGCTTCACATTTTTCTTTGTGAGTGTGCTGGCAATAGCGGGGGGGGAGTCACATGCAAGGGTTGGTTCTTGATGGGAGCTGGAGAATATAGAGTGGGTTTGTGGAAAGTCTGTTCCTGTCACTGTGTAGATTTTGGTTTCTAAATTTCAAAATGCATATTTTGTCCATGTTTTCTTTGGTGTAAAAAATGAATAACAAAACCTCTATAACTGAAATATTCTCATTTGAGGAACATGAGGAGATCAGAGCGATCCCAGCTTACTATATATATACATAGTGACACAAGCCAGCTTCTGTAAAAATTGGTTATTTCTGTCCATCATTTAATGTATTACGTTTCCTCATCGTTCGATAATGATGAGGTTGTTGTAGAAGATCCAGAAAATGAGGATACGGAGCAATTTTTCTGACTGCCAAAGAAACCACTATATTGCAAGTTCTTGACTCTTAGATTATACATGGCTCCCAATGGAAGCTCCAATTACACCGAGCTTTTCCTGTCCTAGAAACCACAATTGTAACCAGATCCCTTCTTGTACATGAGCTGATCAGCTGCACTTGGGGAGGTCTTGTTACCACCACAGGCCAAGCCTCAGAAAGTTGAGTACATGGTGAGGGATCAGCAGAGACTGGACTATCAATGAAGTGGTTACATTAGGTGCCAAAAGACAAAAACAGGATTAATCAGCATGGGTTTAGGAAGTGTGAAGGGCACAAACTTCATCCCAAAATAACGAGATATGACATAAAGAGGCAAAGCATCAAAATGAGTAGAGATGGGGAAAGGAAAGCTTCTTGGTTGGGAGAGAAGGGGGAGGAAGTGGCTCATGGTGGGGAGAGGCTCATGGTGGGGAGAGAGATGGGGGGGTGGTCCATGGTGGGGAGAGAGATGGGGGGGAATGGCTCAAGGTGGGGAGAGAGAGATGGGTGAAAGTAGCTCATGGTGGGGAGAGAGATGGGGGAAGTGGCCATGGTGGGGGGAGAGATGGGGGGGGTTGGCTCATGTTGGGGAGAGAGATGGGGGGAAGTGGCTCATGGTGGGGAGAGAGGTGGGGGGAGTGGCTCATGGCAGGGAAAGAGAAAGGGGGAGTGGCTCATGGTGGGAAAAGAGCTGGGGGGAGTGGCTCATGGTGGGGAGAGAGATGAGTGAAAGTGGCTCATGGGGGGGAGAGAGATGGGGGAGTGGCCCATGGTGGGGAGAGAGATGGGGGGAAGTGGCTCATGGTGGGGAGAGAGGTGGGTGAGAGTAGCTCATGGTGGGGAGAGAGATGGGGGGAGTGGCCATGGTGAGGAGAGAGATGGGGGGATGGCTCATGTTGGGGAGAGAGATGGGGGGAGTGGCTCATGGTGGGTAAAGAGATGGGGGGAGTGGCTCATGGAGGGGAGAGAGATGAGTGAAAGTGGCTCATGGTGGGGAGAGGAGTGAGGGGGGAAGTGGCTCATGGTGGGGAGAGAGGTGGAGGGAAGTGGCTCATGGTGGGGAGAGAGATGGGTGGTGGCTCATGACGGGGAGAGAGATGGGGGTAAGTGTCTCAAGGTGGGGAGAGAGAATGGGGGGGAGAGGCTCATGGTGGGGAGAAATGTGGGGGGAAGTGACTTATGATGGGTAGAGAGATGGGAGGGTGGCTCATGGTGGGGAGAGAGATGGGGGGGTGGCTCATGTTGGGGAGAGAGATAAGGGGGGAGTAGCTCAAGGTGGGGAGAGAGATGGGGGGAAGTGGCTCATGGTGGGGAGAGATGTGGGGGGAAGTGGCTTATGATGGATAGAGAGATGGGAGGGTGGCTCATGGTGGGGAGAGAGATGGGGGGGGGTGGCTCAAGCTGGGGAGAGAGATGGGGGGAAGTGGCTCATGGTGGGGAGAGAGGTGGGGGGGAGTGGCTCATGGCGGGGAAAGAGATGGGGGGAGTGGCTCATGGTGGGGAGAGAGATGAGTGAAAGTGGCTCATTGTTGGGAGAGAGATGGGGGGGAGTGGCCCATGGTGTGGAGAGGGATGGGGGGAGTGGCTCAAGGTGGGGAGAGAGATGGGGGTAAGTGGCTCATGGTGGGGAGAGAGGTGGGTGAAAATAGCTCATGGTGGGGAGAGAGATGGGGTGGATGGCTCATGTTGGGGAGAGAGATGGGGGGAGTGGCTCATGGTGGGGAAATAGATGGGGGGAGTGGCTCATGGTGGGGAGAGAGATGAGTGAAAGTGGCTCATGGTGGGGAGAGAGGTGAGGGGGGAAGTGGCTCATGGTAGGGAGAAAGATGGAGGGAAGTGGCTCATAATGGGGAGAGAGATGGGGGAAGTGGAACATGGTGGGGAGAGAGATTGGGGGGGAGTGGCTCATGGTGGGGAGAGAGATGGGGGGGAAGTGGCTCATGGTGGGGAGAGAGGTGGGGGGAAGTGGTTTATGATGGGTAGAGAGATGGGAGGGTGGCTCATGGTGGGGAGAGAGATGAAGGGAAGGGGCTCATGGTGGGGAAAGAGATGGGGGGAGTGGTTCATGGTGGGGAGAGAGATGGGGGGAGTGGTTCATGGTGGGGAGAGAGATGGGTGGTGGCTCATGATGGGGAGAGAGATGGGGGGAAGTGGCTCATGGTGGGGAGAGAGTGGCTCATGGTGGGGAGAGAGATGGGGGGAGAGTGGCTCATGATGGGGAGAGAGATGGGGGGAGTGGCTCATGGTGGGGAGAGAGATGGCAGGGAGTGGCTCATGGTGAGGAGAGTGATGGAGGGGAAGTGGCTTATGATGGGTGGAAATGGCTCATGGTGGTTAGAGAGATGGGGGGAAGAGTGGCTCATGGTGGGGAGAGAGATGGGGGGAGTGGCTCATGGTGGGGAGAGAGATGGGGGGGAGTGGCTCATGATGGGTAGAGAGATGGGGGGAAGTAGCTTATGGTTGGGAGAGAGATGGGGGGAGAGTGGCTCATGGTTGGGAGAGAGATGGGGGGAGTGGCTCATGGTGGGGGAGAGAGATGGCGGAGAGTGGTTCATGGTGAGGAGAGAGATGGGGGGGGGGAAGTGGCTCACGGTGGGGAGAGAAATGGGGGGGAAGTGGCTTATGATGGGTGGAAATGATTCATGGTGGTGAGAGAGATGGGGGGAGTGGCTCATGATGGGGAGAGAGAGGGGGGGAAGTGGCTCATGGTGGGGAGAGAGGTGGGTGAGAGTAGCTCATGGTGGGGAGAGAGATGGGGGGAGTGGCCATGGTGAGGAGAGAGATGGGGGAATGGCTCATGTTGGGGAGAGAGATGGGGGGAGTGGCTCATGGTGGGTAAAGAGATGGGGGGAGTGGCTCATGGAGGGGAGAGAGATGAGTGAAAGTGGCTCATGGTGGGGAGAGGAGTGAGGGGGGAAGTGGCTCATGGTGGGGAGAGAGGTGGAGGGAAGTGGCTCATGGTGGGGAGAGAGATGGGTGGTGGCTCATGACGGGGAGAGAGATGGGGGTAAGTGTCTCAAGGTGGGGAGAGAGAATGGGGGGGAGAGGCTCATGGTGGGGAGAAATGTGGGGGGAAGTGGCTTATGATGGGTAGAGAGATGGGAGGGTGGCTCATGGTGGGGAGAGAGATGGGGGGGGTGGCTCATGTTGGGGAGAGAGATAAGGGGGGAGTAGCTCACGGTGGGGAGAGAGATGGGGGGAAGTGGCTCATGGTGGGGAGAGATGTGGGGGGAAGTGGCTTATGATGGATAGAGAGATGGGAGGGTGGCTCATGGTGGGGAGAGAGATGGGGGGGGGTGGCTCAAGCTGGGGAGAGAGATGGGGGGAAGTGGCTCATGGTGGGGAGAGAGGTGGGGGGGAGTGGCTCATGGCGGGGAAAGAGATGGGGGGAGTGGCTCATGGTGGGGAAAGAGCTGGGGGGAGTGGCTCATGGTGGGGAGAGAGATGAGTGAAAGTGGCTCATGGTTGGGAGAGAGATGGGGGAGTGGCCCATGGTGTGGAGAGGGATGGGGGGAGTGGCTCAAGGTGGGGAGAGAGATGGGGGTAAGTGGCTCATGGTGGGGAGAGAGGTGGGTGAAAATAGCTCATGGTGGGGAGAGAGATGGGGTGGATGGCTCATGTTGGGGAGAGAGATGGGGGGAGTGGCTCATGGTGGGGAAATAGATGGGGGGAGTGGCTCATGGTGGGGAGAGAGATGAGTGAAAGTGGCTCATGGTGGGGAGAGAGGTGAGGGGGGAAGTGGCTCATGGTAGGGAGAAAGATGGAGGGAAGTGGCTCATAATGGGGAGAGAGATGGGGGAAGTGGAACATGGTGGGGAGAGAGATTGGGGGGGAGTGGCTCATGGTGGGGAGAGAGAAGGGGGGGAAGTGGCTCATGGTGGGGAGAGAGGTGGGGGGAAGTGGTTTATGATGGGTAGAGAGATGGGAGGGTGGCTCATGGTGGGGAGAGAGATGAAGGGAAGGGGCTCATGGTGGGGAGAGAGATGGGGGGAGTGGTTCATGGTGGGGAGAGAGATGGGAGGAAGTGGCTTATGATGGGGAGAGAGATGGGGGGGCAGAGTGGCTCAAGGTGGGGAGAGTAATGGGGGGGAGCGTGTCTCTTGGTGGGAAGAAAGATGGGGGGAGTGGCTCATGGTGGGGAGAGAGATGGGGGGAGAGTGGCTCATGGTGGGGAGAGTGGCTCATGGTGGGGAGAGAGATGGGGGAGAGTGGCTCATGGTGGGGAGAGAGATGGGGGGAGTGGCTCATGGTGGGGAGATATGGTGGGGAGTGGCTCATGGTGAGGAGAGAGATCGAGAAGAAGTGGCTTATGATGGGTGGAAATGGCTCATGGTGGGGAGAGAGAGATGGCGGGCAGTGGCTCATGGTGAGGAGAGAGATGGGGGGGGGGGGAATGGCTCATGGTGGGGAGAGAGGTGGGTGAAAGTAGCTCATGGTGGGGAGAGAGATGGGGGGGAGTGGCCATGGCGAGGAGAGAGAAGGGGGGGATGGCTCATGTTGGGGAGAGAGATGGGGGGAGTGGCTCATGGTGGGGATAGAGATGGGGGAGTGGCTCATGGTGGGGAAAGAGATGGGGGGAGTGGCTCATAATGGGGAGAGAGATGGGTGGTGGCTCATGATGGGGAGAGAGATGGGGGGAAGTGGCTCATGGTGGGGAGAGAGATGGGGGGGATGGCTCATGTTGGGGAGAGAGATGGGGGAAGTTGCTTATGATGGGGATAGAGATGGGGGGCAGAATGGCTCAAGATGGGGAGAGAGATGGGGGGAGTGGCTCATAATGGGGAGAGAGATGACGGGCAGTGGCTCATGTTGGGGAGAGAGATGGGGGGAAGTTGCTTATGATGGGGAGAGAGATGGGGACAGAGTGGCTCAAGGTGGGGAGAGAGATGGGGGGGAGAGTGGCTCTTGGTGGGAAGAAAGATGGGGGGAGTGGCTCATGGTGGGGAGAGAGATGGGGGGGAGTGGCTCATGGTGGGGAGAGAGATGGGGGGAGAGTGACTCATGGTGGGGAGAGAGATGGGGGGAGTGGCTCATGGTGGGGAGAGAGATGGCAGGGAGTGGCTCATGGTGAGGAGAGTGATGGAGGGGAAGTGGCTTATGATGGGTGGAAATGGCTCATGGTGGTTAGAGAGATGGGGGGAAGAGTGGCTCATGGTGGGGAGAGAGATGGGGGGAGTGGCTCATGGTGGGGAGAGAGATGGGGGGGAGTGGCTCATGATGGGTAGAGAGATGGGGGGAAGTAGCTTATGGTTGGGAGAGAGATGGGGGGAGAGTGGCTCATGGTTGGGAGAGAGATGGGGGGAGTGGCTCATGGTGGGGAGAGAGAGATGGCAGGGAGTGGTTCATGGTGAGGAGAGAGATGGGGGGGGGGAAGTGGCTCACGGTGGGGAGAGAAATGGGGGGGAAGTGGCTTATGATGGGTGGAAATGATTCATGGTGGTGAGAGAGATGGGGGGAGTGGCTCATGATGGGGAGAGAGAGGGGGGGAAGTGGCTCATGCAGGGTAGAGAGATTGGGGGAGAGTGGCTCAAGGTGGGGAGAGAGGGGGGGGGGGGAAGTGGCTAATGATGGGTAGAGAGATGGGGGGAAGTGACTTATGGTGGGGAGAGAGATGGGGGGAGAGTGTCTCATGGTGGGGAGAGAGGGGGGGGAGTGGCTCATGATGGGTAGAGAGAGGGGGGGAAGTGGCTTATGGTGGGGAGAGAGATGGGGGGAGAGTGGCTCATGGTGGGGAGAGAGATGGCGGGGAGTGGCTCATGGTGGGGAGAGACATGGCGGGGAGTGGCTTATGGTGGGGAGAGACATGGCGGGGAGTGGCTTATGGTGGGGAGAGACATGGCGGGGAGTGGCTTATGGTGGGGGGAGAGAGATTAAGGGGGAAGTAGCTCATGGTGGGGAGAGATGGGGGGAAGTGGCTCATGGTGGGGAGAGAGATGGCAGGGAGTGGCTCATGGTGGGGAGAGAGATGAAGAGGGAATTGGCTCATGGTGGGGAGAGAGATGGGGGGAGAGTGGCTCATGATGGGGAGAGAGATGGGGGGAGAGTGGCTCATGATGGGGAGAGAGATGGGGGGAGAGTGACTCATGGTGGGGGGGAAGTGGCTCATGGTGGGAGAGAGATGGGGGGGCTTGGTCATGAGGAGTGATTGGGAGAAAAGTCTCATGTTGGGGGGAGAAGCTTCTATGGTAGTAAGAGAGAAGGGAAAGAAGCCTCTATAGTGGGGATAGAGGGCTCAATTTTAGAGAGAGATAGGAGGAAGAGGCCTCTATGGGGAGAGATGGTGGGGGAGAGGCCTGTATAGTGGGGGAGAGATGGTGGGGGAGAGGCCTATATATTGGGGAGAGGTGGTGGGCGAGAGGCCTGTATAGTGGGGGAGAGATGGTGGGGGAGAGGCCTATATAGTGGGGAGAGGTGGTGGGGGAGAGGCCTGTATAGTGGGGAGAGATGGTGGGGGGTGAGGCCTATATAGTGGGGAGAGGTGGTGGGGGTGAGGCCTATATAGTGGGGAGAGGTGGTGGGGGTGAGGCCTATATAGTGGGGAGAGGTGGTGGGGGTGAGGCCTATATAGTGGGGAGAGGTGGTGGGGGAGAGGCCTGTATAGTGGGGAGAGATGGTGGGGGGTGAGGCCTATATAGTGGGGAGAGGTGGTGGGGGTGAGGCCTATATAGTGGGGAGAGGTGGTGGGGGTGAGGCCTATATAGTGGGGAGAAGTGGTGGGGGTGAGGCCTATATAGTGGGGAGAGGTGGTGGGGGAGAGGCCTATATAGTGGGGAGAGGTGGTGGTGGAGAGGTCTATATAGTGGGGAGAAGTGGTGGAAGAGGACCTCATGGTAGAGAACAATGGGATGATCTCTTAGTTCCTATCCCTTTGACAGTCATACACTCATTGGGTGGAGCAATTTTCATGGGACATGAAGGAACAGTCAGTAAAAAACAATATCAGAGATTTAACCCTTTCCCACTATACTAAAAATTTGTTTTTGAGAAATTTCCCACCACTTCCTTTCCAGCGAAGTGATATTGGCCCCCCGCTGACTGCAAATGACTAACCACTGTGATCCTGGCTGATTTTACCAGCTGGACCTCCAGAGGCTGACATGGCATGTTGTTCCCGTGTTCCATGTGCACTAGGAGTATGTGTGTGCGGAACATGTGGACTAGCACAGGAGCAGGTGATGCCTGTCAGGAATGAGGCCTACATTGCTGGACATTAGATTTTCGGGGATGGTCGGTCAATTCAGCAACATTATGTCTGCGATGAAAGGATGACGATCTACTCTATAGCCACATTCCTGGATGTGTTCCGGCTGAATTGGTGACAATACAATCTCAGAGCGCCGGCTCTCCACCAGTTTACTAAACTTCATTAGTGAATCTTTGGTTATGTTTTATGTATATACTGTGTTTATTATATTTTATATACTGTGCATGTAGTGGCATAGCTAGCAGATCTGGCACCCAGGGCTGGACACTTGTTTTGCACCCCCCCCCCCCCCCCCACACACACACATAAAAATGGTAACCACATCAAAACTGTGGGTGTTGTCAGATCTCTTTCCTAGTTAAGCTCCTCCAGACACCCGCACACTTAGTCCAGAGTCTCCTTTGTCCCCCCAATCCTGGGCCTCTGCCACACCATCCCACTTTTTCTAGCCTAAGGCCTCCTCTGTATCCCCCCCCCCTCCAAGTCCAGGGCCTCCTCTGCAGCTCCCCCACCCCCCAAGTCCAGGGCTTCCTCTGCACCCTACCTCCTCATCTAGGTTCTTTGCCATGCCAACCCCCTTTTAAAGCCCAGGGCCTCCTCTGCACCCCAACTCCTAGTCCAAGGCCTCCTCTGCACCCAAACTCCTAATCCAGGCCCTCCTCTGCATCCCCTTCATCTAGTTCCATCTCTCCACCCACCTTCCTAGTCCAGGGCCTTCTGCAAACAAGTCCCCTCTCCTAATAAATGCCTTCCAGTTAGAGGCAGGCTCTCCCATGAAAAATTTTATTTGGGGGTTCCATGAGCCCCTCCACCCAAAGTCACTCCCGTCACACCCTCAAATCCCTTTTCTGAGCTTCTGGATTAGCCTTTTGTTGGCCTGTAGAAAAAAGAAGGCTGAAGTGGTCCTCAGTTTTTCTGAATAGGAAATGCCTCCAAGGCTAAGTGAGCTTTTCTATAGGATATGAGAGGCTTTTTTTTTTAAGGAAATTGTTCTTTTTGGATTTACCACATTAATTCCATTCCAATGCAATGAGGAGAACTCTACAGAGCCTTTCCTTGTCCCATGGAGGACTAAGTGTTCCAGACTCACCTCCATATTAGAATGAAGGGAATGTGATTGTAATGAACCCCAGACACCCACTACTGAGTATCTCCATCAAGAAGCTGCTTCTCAGGCTCTGGAACACGAGACCAGTGAATCTGGCTATTGTTACCCTAAGATCCAGATGACACCAGATTTGAAGTAAACCAGGAGGTAGACTAGTTTATTTGAACACAGATACAAGATATATACACTAAGTGCACAATCCCCCCTCCCTGCATAATGACACAGGATGGGGCTGTGACAGGAGTCACTTTGGGTGGGGGGCCCATGGAACCCAGCTTACTTTGGAGAGGTGTGGAGACCCCTGTCTCAGCTCCCCATCACAGTGATGTTCTGCGCTTGTCATTTACTGTTCATTTTCCACCAAAAATAGAAATTTAGGATCCTGGACATCTCTTGCTCACCTCTCCATGGGAATGGTTCATGGTGGACAAACCTGCTACGATATGGCCTTCCGCCAGGTAGTTCCTCACTTCTTTAATTCCAGGCTGGGGGCTGATTAACTGACTTGCTGGGGCAGATGCTGTCCTAGTACATACATAAAAAAATAGATATTCAGAGAATGGCTGCAGATGGATGGCGTTCCTATGTAAGTCAGTTCCTGCAAGTATGGAGCTATTAGCTGTGACCTTTTGTACAGATTCTTTGTGTGTAGAAAACTCCATCCTGCACTTAGCTCAGTCCTCTAATGGATATAAAAGTCTCTGATTCCCATTATCAACTCCACTGAACACAAAGAGGACCACCAGAAAGTTCCAGAATCTGCAGTCATGCTGCGTCACCCATCTCTAGATCATAGCGATATCCCTGGGACACCGTCTCTGGAGCACAGCGATATCCTTGGTTCCCCGTCTCTGGAGCACAGCGATATCCTTGGGACACCGTCTCTGGAGCACAGCGATATCCTTGGTTCCCCGTCTCTGGAGCACAGCGATATCCTTGGTTCCCTGTCTCTGGAGCACAGCGATATCCTTGGTTCCCCATCTCTGGAGCACAGCGATATCCTTGGTTCCCCGTCTCTTGAGCACAGCGATATCCTTGGTTCCCCGTCTCTTGAGCACAGCAATATCCTTGGTTCCCCGTCTCTGGAGCACAGCGATATCTTGGTTCCCCGTCTCTGGAGCACAGTGATATCCTTGGGACACCGTCTCTGGAGCACAGCAATATCCTTGGTTCCCCATCTCTGGAGCACAGTGATATCCCTGCGACCCCGTCTCCAGAGCATAGTGATATCCCTGGGATCCCGTATCTGGTGCACAGTGGTATCCCTGGGAACCCGTATCTGGCAAATAGTGATATCCCTGGGACCCCATCTCTGGAGCATAGTGATATCCCTGGGACCCCATCTCTGGAGCATAGTGGTATCCCTGGGACCCCATCTCTAGAGCATAGTGATATCCCTGGGACTCCATCTCTGGCGTACAGTGGTGTCCCTGGGATCCTGTATCTGGCGCATAGTGATATCACTGGGACCCCGTCTCCAGAGCACAGCAATATCCCTGGGACCCCGCATCTGGTGCACAGTGGTATCTCTGGGACCCCATCTCTGGAGCATAGCGATATCCCTGGGACCCCCACTGGTGTACAGCAATCATATGCCATAGACTGCTGTCATACAGTGATTATATATCTGTGACATCCCCCTCACCACCACCACCACCACCACCACACAAACACACCTTGTACAGTGATCATCCCAGACCCCAACTATGATGTACATGGGACCAGGGGCGGACTGACCATTTGGAAACTCGGGCACTGCTCGAGGGCCCGGGGTCAGTAGGAGGCCCCATGAGATGCCCCTGGTACCTTTTTCATAGGCTTTTTTGAGTTTGGGCAAGGACACAGGGGCCCCATGATCCCCTATTGCCCGGGGGCCCCATGAGTTGTCAGTCCGCCCCTGCATGGGACCCCCCATATTGTACAGTGATCACCTCAGAGAGACCCAGGCACAGGGGGCGATTATTACAGATGCCAGTTGGTGTCTGGTGCAAATCCAGAGAATGAACTCTTATAACACTGGAAATGGACCCCAAACCTTCCCCTCCTTACTAAAGTAACCTGTGTTCTACCTATCCATGGCAAAGCAACAGGCAAGGTTCAATGCATGGAAAAGGTACAGATTCAACGTAACCCCCTGATCGTTGGCCCTAAACCCTGATCACTGGCCCTAAGCTCTGATCACTGGCCCTAAGTCCTGATCACTGGACATAACCCTTCATCATTCATTCTACAACTACACCACCTCTCACTATTACCGATGTTAATCCCCTCACTGCCAGTCATCTCCCCTTCTACTCCCATAATTATTATTTCCCCACTACATCCTTGATTTATATACTCTACAGGGGCCAATGGGCTCTCCTCGTGACGTATCCCCATATACACATTATCTCCCATTAAGCACAGAAGATCATAAGAGATGGTGCTGAATGATTGATGAGTTTTCTGTGATCTCCAGGCTGCATTAGGTGCGATGATCTTCCATGAATACAGAGTCATCCACTTAGAAGGTTGAGGATTTGTGGTCAGGAATGTCTATTCACAAACCTTCAACTGATAGGATTTGTGTGACTCCATCAGATACACTAACAGTGGAATCCTTACTGCACACCGCCCACCCTTGGGAATGGGGGGCACCTATTAGCAAAAGTATGTAGGCATTAGACACGCCCCCACCACGCCCCCTTAAAGGAGAATTATACAAAAAAAAGATTAGTTAAACCCACAAGTGTTTTTTTTACTACTACAATTCTTTTACATTGGCTGTTGTTTTTGGGAGAGACGGGGAAATAGGAAAGGTGGTGGTGTCTGTCTGGAATAGGAAAGGGGGTGGAATCTGGAACAGGAAAGGTGGTGGTGTCTGGAATAGGAAAGGTGGTGGTGTCTGGAATAGGAAAGGGGGTGGAGTCTGGAACAGGAAAGGTGGTGGTGTCTGGAATAGGAAAGGGGGTGGAGTCTGGAACAGGAAAGGTGGTGGTGTCTGGAATAGGAAAGGTGGTGGTGTCTGGAATAGGAAAGGTGGTGGTGTCTGGAATAGGAAAGGTGGTGGTGTCTGGAATAGGAAAGGTGGTGGTGTCTGTCTGGAATAGGAAAGGGGGTGGAATCTGGAACAGGAAAGGTGGTGGTGTCTGGAATAGGAAAGGTGGTGGTGTCTGTCTGGAATAGGAAAGGGGGTGGAATCTGGAACAGGAAAGGTGGTGGTGTCTGGAATAGGAAAGGTGGTGGTGTCTGGAACAGGAAAGGTGGTGGTGTCTGGAATAGGAAAGGTGGTGGTGTCTGGAATAGGAAAGGGGGTGGAGTCTGGAACAGGAAAGGTGGTGGTGTCTGGAATAGGAAAGGTGGTGGTGTCTGTCTGGAATAGGAAAGGGGGTAGAATCTGGAACAGGAAAGGTGGTGGTGTCTGGAATAGGAAAGGTGGTGGTGTCTGGAACAGGAAAGGTGGTGGTGTCTGGAACAGGAAAGGTGGTGGTGTCTGGAATAGGAAAGGGGGTGGAGTCTGGAACAGGAAAGGTGGTGGTGTCTGGAACAGGAAAGGTGGTGGTGTCTGGAATAGGAAAGGTGGTGGTGTCTGCCTCTATGTGAGAAGTGATCTCATAGCGAGTGTGAAAGAGGACCTAGTTGATGGAGAGCGTGATGAGGCTGAAGTATTTTGGGTGGAACTGCACATGGGGGGGCGATACTACAAAGGTAATCATTGGAGTTTGTTATTGGCCTCCCAGTGTTAATGAGGAGGTGGAGACTCAGCTCCTCGCACAGATGGAAAGGGCTGGGACAGTGATAATAATGGGGGATGGTAACGACCCGGAAAGTGACTGGAGTAATGGTGCTGCAGGAACAGTTCATAGAGGCCCCAACTAGGAATGATGCTCTGCTGGAGCTGGTCATCTCCAACCATGCAGAACTAATTACGAATGTCCATATAAAAGAACATCTGGGTAGCCGTGACCATAACATGATTTCATTTATTGTTAGCTGTAAACAGTGAGCACATATGGGGAGAATAAAACCGCTCAATTTATATTTGGCTTCTTTTCATAGTGGGGGTCAATTTACATCCTATAAATCTTAGAGCAAAGAGAAGACACAATTGACCACATTCTTATAGTTCACAACTTTTATTTTAAGTTTTTATTTTACGTTTGTCTTGTCTTTTTTTGTCTACTTTGTTTTTCTATTGTTGCATTCACAATGACAGTTGCTTGGAATCCACATTGGTGGTTGTTTTAACCAAAATTTAGCAATAAAAAAATCATTATTTTGTGATATTTTGAATTTAGTACTATTTTTGTGTTATCCCAGCCCAGTGAATATTTGTCACCATTGGTAACCACTTTGCCTATCTTGTGGGCCGTTTGTGTTTGTTGAGTTATTTTTTGGTTACGGTGATAACGTTTCATTTAAGTGGAGGCATGCTGGAACATACACACGTGTGTCAACCTCAAACGTTACTTTGTGTGGGAGGGAATATTGGCATCGATGAACACAACACAAAAATGGGAGTTCTTCATAAAGACTGTATGTGACCACACTGCAGAATATATTCCCGTGGGCACCAAGTATAAAAGGCTGAAAATCCAACCTCTGTGGCTTACGGCCAAAGTGACAAAAGCCATAGATAATAAGAAAAGAGCTTTTATTCCAGATAACAATGAAGGAACGCCATCATCGTTTACACATTACAGAGAATAGAACAGAATATGCAAAAAGGAAATAAAGGCGCAAAAATGAACAACAGATTGCCAAAGATATCAGGACGACCCCGAAACATTCCTCCAATATATGAATAGTAGAAAGGTCCGGTCCCAGCATGTAGGCCCTTTACAGAACCATCTAGAGGGGGGGGACAAAGAGAAGGACAATGTATGAAATAACTTCTTCAGCTCTGGGAATACAAAGGAGCATGGGGGGGCTCTTGTCCATAATGGGCGTGGTACTGACACCCCCCAGATGATCCACATTGGCTCACAATTGATATGATCCAGAAATATTATAGAATAGAATAAAGGTGAATAAAGCCCCTGGACCGGATGGCATACACCCACGGGGCCTTACAGAATTCAGCTCTGTCATCTCACAGCCATTGTTTCTCATTTTTAGGGACTCTTTAATGACTGGCATAGTACCACTGGATTGGCATAAGGCCAATGTGGGGCCAATATTTAAAAAGGGGTCAAAATCTTTCCCAAGTAATTACAGACCTGTTAGTGTAACTTCTATAGTTGGGTAGATACTGGAGAGTTTAATAAAAGACCACAGAGAGGAGTTCTTGCTGGAAACACATAATGTAACAGACAGCGTGGATTCATGACAGACAGAAGTTGTCAAACAAATCTGATTTCTTTTTATGAGGAGGTGAGCAAGACCTTGGACAGAGGGGTGGCGGTGGACGTGGCATACTTGGACAGAGGGGTGGCGTTGGACGTGGCATACTTGGACAGAGGGGTGGCGGTGGATTTGGTATACTTGGACAGAGAGGTGGCTATGAATGTGGTATACTTGGACAGAGTGGTGTCGGTGGACGTGGTATACTTGGACAGAGTGGTGTCGGTGGACGTGGCATACTTGGACAGAGGGCTGGCGGTGGATGTGGTATACTTGGACAGAGTGGTGGCTGTGGACGTGGTATACTTGGACAGAGAGGTGGCTATGAATGTGGTATACTTGGACAGAGGGGTGTCGGTGGACGTGGCATACTTGGACAGAGGGGTGGCGGTGGATGTGGTATACTTGGACAGAGTGGTGGCTGTGGACGTGGTATACTTGGACAGAGAGTTGGCTATGAATGTGGTATACTTGGACAGAGTGGTGGCTGTGGACGTGGTATACTTGGACAGAGAGGTGGCTATGAATGTGGTATACTTGGACAGAGGGGTGTCGGTGGACGTGGTACACTTGTATTTTGCAAAAGTGTTTGACACTATTCCCCACACACGGCTAAAAGATCGCATTGTAGTGGTTAATGATTTATACTTTGAATGGTCTAGGAGTGTCAGTGGTGTACCCCAAGGTTCAGTGTTATTAGTGGGGTACCCCAAGGTTCAGTGTCATTAGTGGGGTACCCCAAGGTTCAGTGTCATTAGTGGGGTACCCCAAGGTTCAGTGTTATTAGTTACTAGTTCAGTGTTGGGACCCGTACTCTGTAATCTATATACAGTCAGGTCCATAAATATTGGGACATGGACACAATTCTAACATTTTTGGCTCTATACACCACAATGGATTTGAAATGAAAGGAACAAGATGTGCTTTAACTGCAGACTGTCAGCTTTAATTTGAGGGTATTTACATCCAAATCAGGTGAACGGTGTAGGAATGACAACAGTTTGCATATGTGCCTCCCACTTATCAAGGGACCAAAAGTAATGGGACAGAATAATAATCATAAATCAAACTGTCACTTTTTAATACTTGGTTACAAATCCTTTGCAGTCAATGACAGCCTGAAGTGTGGAACGCATAGACATCCCCAGACGCTGGGTGTCATCCCTGGTGAGGCTCTGCCAGGCCTCTACTGCAACTGTTTTCAGTTCCTGCTTGTTCTTGGGGCATTTTCCCTTCAGTTTTGTCTTCAGCAAGTGAAATGCTCAGTCGGATTCAGGTCAGGTGATTGGCCATTGCAGAACATTCCACTTCTTTGGTGTCTTTTGCAGTCTGCTTTGGGTCATTGTCCATCTGCACTGTGAAGCGTCCAATGAGTTGTGAAGCATTTGGCTGAATATGAGCCGATAATATTCCCGAAACACTTCACAATTCATCCGGCTGCTTCTGTCAGCCGTCACATCATCAATAAATACAAGAGAAGCAGTTCCATTGGCAGCCATACATGCCCACGCCATGACACTACCACCACCATGATCACTGATGAGGTGGTATGCTGAGGACCATGAGCAGTTCCTTCTCCATCCTCTTCTCTTCCCATCACTCTGGTACAAGTTGATGTCGGTCTCATCTGTCCATAGGATGTTGTTCCAGAACTGTGAAGGCTTTTTTACATGTCGTTTGGCAAACTCTAATCTGGCCTTCCTGTGTTTGAGGCTCACCAATGGTTTCCATCTTGTGGTGAACCCTCTGTATTCACTCTGGTGAAGTCTTCTCTTGATTGGTGACTTTGACACACATACACCTACCTCCTGGAGAGTGTTCTTGATCTGGCCAACTGTTGTGAAGGGTGTTTTCTTCACCAGGGAAAGAATTCTTCGCTCATCCACCACAGTTGTTTTCCGTGGTCTTCCGGGTCTTTTGGTGTTGCTGAGCTCACCGGTGCGTTCCTTCTTTTTAAGAATGTTCCAAACAGTTGTTTTGGCCACGCCTAATGTTTTTGCTATCTCTCTGATGGGTTGATTTAGTTTTTTCAGCCTAATGATGGCTTCACTGATAGTGACAGCTCTTTGGATCTCATCTTGAGAGTTGACAGCAACAGATTCCAAATGCAAATAGCACACTTGAAATGAACTCTGGACCATTTATCTGCTCATTGTAATTGGGATAATGAGGGAATAACACACACCTGGCCATGGAACAGCTGAGAAGCCAATTGTCCCATTACTTTTGGTCCCTTAACAAATGGGAGGCACATATGCAAACTGTTGTCATTCCTACACCGTTCACCTGATTTGGATGTAAATACCCTCAAATTTAAGCTGACAGTCTGCAGTTAAAGCACATCTTGTTCGTTTCATTTCAAATCCATTGTGGTGTATAGAGCCAAAGATGTTAGAATTGTGTCCATGTCCCAATATTTATGGACCTGACTGTATACGATATGGTGTCGGGGATCTCAGTCTTTGCAGATGACACCAAGCTGTGCCGGGGAATAACGTCCTTACAGGATGTCTCCAACTTCCAAGCCGACCTCAATGCTCTGTGTAATTGGGGGACTATGGGGCCAATGAGGGCTAATGGTGATAAATGTAAGGCTCTGCACTTGGGGGCTAAGAATATGCATGTATCATACATACTGGGGGGTACAACTGGGGGGTCAATGGTGGAGGAGGATCTGGGGGGGGTCAATGGTGGAGAAGGATCTTGGGGGGTCAATGGTGGAGAAGGATCTGGCGGGGTCAATGGTGGAGAACGATCTAGGGGGGGTCAATGGTGGAGAAGGATCTGGGGGTCCCTGTGGATCACAAGCTTAATAATGGCAAAATCCTCTTGTATTAGGAGAGGTATAGACTCCAGAGAGAGAGATACGAGGCATGGAGGAGATCAGCTATGAGGAAAGATTAGAGGAACTGAATGTATTCTCTACTGAGAAGAGGAGATTAAAAGGGGATATGATCTCCATGTATAATACATAAGGGGGGGATATGATCTCCATGTATAATACATAAGGGGGGATATGATCTCCATGTATAATACATAAGGGGGGGATATGATCTCCATGTATAATACATACGGGGGATATGATCTCCATGTATAATACATAAGGGGGGATATGATCTCCATGTATAATACATAAGGGGGGATATGATCTCCATGTATAATACATAAGGGGGATATGATCTCCATGTATAATACATAAGGGGGGATATGATCACCATGTATAATACATAAGGGGGGATATGATCTCCATGTATAATACATAAGGGGGGATATGATCTCCATGTATAATACATAGGGGGTGATATGATCTCCATGTATAATACATAA
This sequence comes from Staurois parvus, assembly GCF_062004578.1. Lineage (NCBI taxonomy): Eukaryota > Metazoa > Chordata > Amphibia > Anura > Ranidae > Staurois > Staurois parvus. Next base: position 169,974 of record NW_028320317.1, on the reverse strand, counting down.
GGGGGGATATGATCTCCATGTATAATACATAAGGGGATATGATCTCCATGTATAATACATAAGGGGGGATATGATCTCCATGTATAATACATAAGGGGGGATATGATCTCCATGTATAATACATAAGGGGGGATATGATCTCCATGTATAATACATAGGGGGGGATATGATCTCCATGTATAATACATAAGGGGGATATGATCTCCATGTATAATACATAACGGGGGATATGATCTCCATGTATAATACATAAGGGGGGATATGATCTCCGTGTATAATACATAAGGGGGGGATATGATCTCCATGTATAATACATAAGGGGGGATATGATCTCCATGTATAATACATAAGGGGGCATATGATCTCCATGTATAATACATAAGGGGGGATATGATCTCCATGTATAATACATAAGGGGGGATATGATCTCCATGTATAATACATAACGGGGGATATGATCTCCATGTATAATACATAAGGGGGGATATGATCTCCATGTATAATACATAAGGGGGGGATATGATCTCCATGTATAATACATAAGGGGGGATATGATCTCCATGTATAATACATAAGGGGGCATATGATCTCCATGTATAATACATAAGGGGGGATATGATCTCCATGTATAATACATAAGGGGGGATATGATCTCCATGTATAATACATAAGGGGGATATGATCTCCATGTATAATACATAAGGGGGGAATATGATCTCCATGTATAATACATAAGGGGGGATATGATCTCCATGTATAATACATAAGGGGGGGGGATATGATCTCCATGTATAATACATAAGGGGGGGGGATATGATCTCCATGTATAATACATAAGGGGGATATGATCTCCATATATAATACATAAGGGGGGGATATGATCTCCATGTATAATACATAAGGGGGGATATGATCTCCATGTATAATACATAAGGGGGATATGATCTCCATGTATAATACATAAGGGGGGATATGATCTCCATGTATAATACATAAGGGGGGATATGATCTCCATGTATAATACATAAGGGGGGGATATGATCTCCATGTATAATACATAAGGGGAGATATGATCTCCATGTATAATACATAAGGGGGGATATGATCTCCATGTATAATACATAAGGGGGATATGATCTCCATGTATAATACATAAGGGGGGATATGATCTCCATGTATAATACATAAGGGGGATATGATCTCCATGTATAATACATAAGGGGGGATATGATCTCCATGTATAATACATAAGGGGGGATATGATCACCATGTATAATACATAAGGGGGGGATATGATCTCCATGTATAATACATAAGGGGGGATATGATCTCCATGTATAATACATAGGGGGGGTATGATCTCCATGTATAATACATAAGGGGGGATATGATCACCATGTATAATACATAAGGGGTGACATGATCTCCATGTATAATACATAAGGGGGGATATGATCTCCATGTATAATACATAAGGGGGGGATATGATCTCCATGTATAATACATAAGGGGGGGGTATGATCTCCATGTATAATACATAAGGGGGGGATATGATCTCCATGTATAATACATAAGGGGGGATATGATCTCCATGTATAATACATAAGGGGGATATGATCTCCATGTATAATACATAAGGGGGATATGATCTCCATGTATAATACATAAGGGGGGGATATGATCTCCATGTATAATACATAAGGGGGATATGATCTCCATGTATAATACATAAGGGGGGATATGATCACCATGTATAATACATAAGGGGTGACATGATCTCCATGTATAATACATAAGGGGGGATATGATCTCCATGTATAATACATAAGGGGGGGATATGATCTCCATGTATAATACATAAGGGGGGGGGTATGATCTCCATGTATAATACATAAGGGGGGGATATGATCTCCATGTATAATACATAAGGGGGGATATGATCTCCATGTATAATACATAAGGGGGATATGATCTCCATGTATAATACATAAGGGGGGGATATGATCTCCATGTATAATACATAAGGGGGATATGATCTCCATGTATAATACATAAGGGGGGATATGATCTCCATGTATAATACATAAGGGGGATATGATCTCCATGTATAATACATAACGGGGGATATGATCTCCATGTATAATACATAAGGGGGGATATGATCTCCATGTATAATACATAAGGGGGGATATGATCTCCATGTATAATACATAAGGGGGGATATGATCTCCATGTATAATACATAAGGGGGGATATGATCTCCATGTATAATACATAAGGGGGGGATATGATCTCCATGTATAATACATAAGGGGAGATATGATCTCCATGTATAATACATAAGGGGGATATGATCTCCATGTATAATACATAAGGGGGGGATATGATCTCCATGTATAATACATAAGGGGGGATATGATCACCATGTATAATACATAAGGGGGGGATATGATCTCCATGTATAATACATAAGGGGGGATATGATCTCCATGTATAATACATAAGGGGGGATATGATCTCCATGTATAATACATAGGGGGGGGGTATGATCTCCATGTATAATACATAAGGGGGGATATGATCACCATGTATAATACATAAGGGGTGACATGATCTCCATGTATAATACATAAGGGGGGATATGATCTCCATGTATAATACATAAGGGGGATATGATCTCCATGTATAATACATAAGGGGGATATGATCTCCATGTATAATACATAAGGGGGGGATATGATCTCCATGTATAATACATAAGGGGGGGATATGATCTCCATGTATAATACATAAGGGGGGATATGATCTCCATGTATAATACATAAGGGGGGATATGATCTCCATGTATAATACATAAGGGGGGATATGATCTCCATGTATAATACATAAGGGGGGACATGATCTCCATGAATCACGGCCTACCCGCGCACCTGAAGCCGGGGCCTCAAGTTTTGCCACGGCTGAGCCGCGACCGGACCGCATCGCCGGACATCCGCCCGGACCGTCTCTGCTCTGCCCACCGGGTACCACCGACCTGCCTGCCTGCCCAGGGCCCTCCCCATCAGCCCTGGGTCCTCGTTGACTACCCTTGACCACCAGGAACAGCAAGCAAGGACCACCAAGCTGACAGCAGCCCAGGACCACCCCAGGATACCTGCACGGCAGCACCACCAGAACGGGTAAGCTGCCACCACCGATTCCCACAGACCTGCCAGCCTTCGCAGGGCCCTCCCCACTAGCCCTGTGTCCATCCCTGACCACCAGGAACCAGCAACCAGCTCAGGCCCACTGATCGCTGCTCCGCTGCCCAACCCATACATCGGTTCTGGGCCCACCCCTGGACACCCTGCACCCAGCTACCGGGCACCCAGCTACCGCCCCTGGACACCCAGCACCCAGCTACCGGGCACCCAGCTACCGGACACCCAGCTACCACCCCTGGACACCCAGCTACCGGGCACCCAGCTACCACCCCTGGACACCCAACACCCAGCTACCGGGCACCCAGCTACCACCTCTGGACACCCAGCTACCGGGCACCCAGCTACCACCTCTGGACACCCAACACCCGGACCATCCAGCGAATCGAGACGTCGCCCAGCGAATCTCCTGGACCACCCAGCGAATCTCCAGTCACCGAGCCGCCAGCATCACCAGACGCCGTGCCTACCAACACCCCCAGACATCGCACCCTACGACCCCTCCACTCGCCGATCCACCGGACCCACTGAAGACCCCTTGGACGCCAGCATACTGCACTCACAGATTGCAGCTACAGAAGGACTCTAGTGGACTCCTCCACGGTGATACAGACTCTCCACATCACCTCGCCCTGACCCGTATCCCTTCACCTCCCCTGACACGAACAGCACTGCACTCACCCCAGCATGCCACCTGCACTTCTCCTCCTCGTTTTCCTCTCCTCCATCCCAAAAATCGCCTCCCTCTACCTGCACACCCCCCCAAAACAGCTCTACATTGCCCCTTCACTTCTGCCCTCTCCCCACTATGGAAATCACCACCTCCTCCTGGTACTCCACTCCCCGGTCGACCCACGTGCCACCACTACCAGACCCACACGCTCCTACACCTCCCATTCCCATGCCACCCTCCTCACCCTTCTCCTTCTCCTATCCGCTGGGGACATCTCCCCGAACCCTGGCCCCTCACCACCTCTCCCCCCCTCCAGGAACCCCCCCTCCAGGGACCCCCCTGCCCCCGCCAGCCGCCGCAACCCCCTCAACCTCATACCTGTGCACCCCCTCCCCGCATCCATCCCCCCTCTCTCGGTTGCACTTCTGAACGCCCGTTCGGTTTGCAACAAACTAACTGCCATCCATGACCTCTTTATCTCCCGCTCCCTCAACCTCCTAGCCATCACCGAAACCTGGGTACAGGCCACTGACACTACCTCCCCTGCGGCACTCTCCCATGGAGGTCTCGTCTGGTCCCATTCACCAAGACTGAGCGGTCACAAAGGTGGTGGTGTCGGCCTGCTCCTATCACCGCTGAGCACCTTCCAGGTCCTCCCTAAGCTTCTCCTCCTTCGAGGCTCACTGCATCCGGCTCTTCTCACCCACCCCCCTAAGGATCGCAGTGATCTACAGGCCCCCCGGATCCATAGCCCGCTTCCTGGATGACTTCGCCGCCTGGCTTCCCTTCTTCCTCTCCTCTGAGCTACCTACCATCATCCTCGGGGACTTCAACATCCCCATCAATGACAACACCCCAGCTACCTCCCAACTCCTCCACCTAACCTCCTCCTTCGCGCTCACACAGCACACTCAATCCTCCACCCACATCAATGGGAACACCCTGGACCTCGTCTTCTCCCACCTCTGTACCCTTAACCACTTCAATAACACCCCCTTCCCTCTCTCTGACCACCACCTCCTCACGTTCTCCATCTCCCCTTCCCCTAACTCCCCCCCTAGAGCGCCAAACCATCACCAGCCGCAACCTCCGCAACCTGCACCCGGCCCCCCTCCACTCGGCTGCCGACCGCTTACACGGCAGCATCCTTCCACTGTCATGTCCTGACCTAGCCACCACCGCATATAACGACTCACTATCAGCTACCCTAGACTCTCTGGCACCCCTTACCACACGCATCATCAAACCCAGACCTCTCCAACCCTGGCAGAACGACCATACTAAATGCCTCAAACGCCGCAGTCGTGCGCTGGAGAGACTATGGCGCAAAACCAGGTCCCCTCATGCATTCTCCCTCTACAAATCTCCCTTCCTCACCTACACCTCCTCCCTCCACGCCGCCAAGCAGGCCTACTTCGTTAACCTGATTAACACCCTCTCCACCTGCCCTCGCCGACTCTTCTCCACCTTCAACTCCCTGCTCTCTCCCCCCTCTCCTCCACTCAGTACCTCACTTACCGCCCACGAGATTGCCACTCATCTCCACAACAAGATTGACGCAATCCGCAAGGACATAGTCAACTTGCAATCTACCTCCCCATCTAGCTTCCCCCCTTCCATCACCCCCTCATCTCTCCCCTCCTCTGACCTCGCAACGGCACTGCCCCCCACCACACCCAAGGCCCTGCCTACCGTAACCCCCCCACCACTGCACTCCTTCAGCCCTACTACCACTGAGGAAGTCACCAGAGTCTTCTCAGAAGCCCGCCTCACTACCTGCCCCCTGGACCCTATCCCCTCTCAACTCCTCCGGTCACCCCCCTCTTCCCTCATCCGCTCCCTTACCCACATCTTCAATCTCTACCTCTCTACTGGTGTCTTCCCCTCCCCCCTAAAACATGCGCACATCACCCCCATACTCAAAAAGCCCTCCCTGGACCCCACTGACCTCAACAACCTCAGACCAATTTCCCTGCTGCCACTCACGTCCAAGCTCCTTGAGCGCTTGGTCTACGATCGCCTAAGCGCCCACCTAACTGACAGCAACCTCCTTGACCCACTACAGTCCGGCTTCCGTCCCCTACACTCCACCGAAACTGCCCTCCTCAAAATCACCAACGATCTACTAACCGCCAAAGCCAAAGGCGACTACTCTGTCCTCCTTCTCCTGGACATCTCTGCGGCCTTTGACACAGTCGACCACCCCCTCCTCCTTAATAAACTACTCTCCCTTGGCATCAGAGACACCGCTCTCTCTTGGTTCACGTCCTATCTATCCCAACGCTCCTTCAGCGTTTCCTACAATGATACCACCTCCTCTTCCCTCCCCTTCTCTGTTGGGGTCCCCCAGGGCTCTGTCCTTGGACCCCTTCTCTTCTCCATCTACACCTCCTCCCTTGGCAAACTCATACACTCCCACGGCTTCAATTACCACCTCTATGCTGATGATACTCAAATCTACCTCTCCACCCCCCACCTCACCCCCACATTCTCCGCCCGCATCACTCACCTCCTAAAAGACATCTCTGACTGGATGTCGCTCCATTTCCTCAAACTCAACCTCTCCAAAACCGAGCTTCTCGTCTTCCCCCCAGCCCGCGCCCCCCCCCCCATCCTTTCCATCACTACCAACAACACCACCATCAATCCCGCCCAGCAAGCCAAGGTCCTTGGCGTCATTCTGGACTCAAACCTCTCCTTTCAACCTCATGTCAAATCACTCACAAACACATGCAGGCTCCGCCTCCGAAACATCGCCAAGATACGCTCCTTCCTTACCCCAGACACCACCAAACTACTCGTACACTCCCTGATTATCTCACGCCTTGACTACTGCAACTCCCTCCTCACCGGCCTACCCCAGTGCAGGCTCTCCCCGCTTCAGACCATCCTGAACTCAGCGGCCAGACTCATCAACCTCACAAGCCACTCCACCTCTGCCACCCCCCTCTGCCTCTCCCTCCACTGGCTCCACCCCCCTCTGCCTCTCCCTCCACTGGCTCCCCGATTGCCCAACGCATTAAATTCAAACTACTCACTCTGACCTACAAAGCCATTCACAACACTGCCCCTGACTACCTCACCAACCTGATTCCCAAGTACCACCCAACCCGTACCCTTCGCTCTTCACAGGACCTCCTTCTATCTTGCTCCCTGGTCTCCTCCTCCCACGCACGACTGCAAGACTTCTCCAGGTCCTCCACCATCCTCTGGAACTCACTACCCCAATCCATCAGACTGTCACCTTCCCTCCTCACCTTCAGGAGCTCCCTGAAAACCCACCTCTTCAGGGAAGCCTACCCCACCCTCACCTAACAGCCGCTGCCCTTCCCTCCTCCTACCACTCCATCCCCCACAGCCGTTTCCTCCTGTGCCTCTACCCCCTCCCTCCTAGATTGTAAGCTCAAAAGAGTAGGGCCCTCTAACCCCTCGTGTGCTGTTTGATGTTACTGTTCTGTTTCATGTATTGTCCCCCCCTCTATTGTACAGCACTGAGCAAACCCTTTGGCACTATATAAACTCGATAAAAAAAATAAATGTATAATACATAAGGGGGGATATGATCTCCATGTATAATACATATGGGGGGGATATAATCTCCATGTATAATACATAAGGGGGCATATGATCACCATGTATAATACATAAGGGGGGGGGGGATATGATCACCATGTATAATACATAAGGGGGGGTATGATCTCCATGTATAATACATAAGGGGGGGATATAATCTCCATGTATAATACATAAGGGGGATATGATCTCCATGTATAATACATAAGAGGGGATATGATCACCATGTATAATACATAAGGGGGATATGATCTCCATGTATAATACATAAGGAGGGATATGATCTCCATGTATAATACATAAGGGGGATATGATCACCATGTATAATACATAAGGGGGGATATGATCTCCATGTATAATACATAAGGGGGGATATGATCTCCATGTATAATACATAAGGGGGGATATGATCTCCATGTATAATACATGAGGGGGGATATGATCTCCATGTATAATACATAAGGGGGGGGTATGATCTCCATGTATAATACATAAGGGGGGGATATGATCTCCATGTATAATACATAAGGGGGGGATACGATCTCCATGTATAATACATAAGGGGGATATGATCTCCATGTATAATACATAAGGGGGATATGATCTCCATGTATAATACATAAGGGGGGATATGATCTCCATGTATAATACATAAGGGGGGATATGATCTCCATGTATAATACATATGGGGGGGATATAATCTCCATGTATAATACATAAGGGGGCATATGATCACCATGTATAATACATAAGGGGGGGGGGGATATGATCACCATGTATAATACATAAGGGGGGGTATGATCTCCATGTATAATACATAAGGGGGGGATATAATCTCCATGTATAATACATAAGGGGGATATGATCTCCATGTATAATACATAAGAGGGGATATGATCACCATGTATAATACATAAGGGGGATATGATCTCCATGTATAATACATAAGGAGGGATATGATCTCCATGTATAATACATAAGGGGGATATGATCACCATGTATAATACATAAGGGGGGATATGATCTCCATGTATAATACATAAGGGGGGATATGATCTCCATGTATAATACATAAGGGGGGATATGATCTCCATGTATAATACATGAGGGGGGATATGATCTCCATGTATAATACATAAGGGGGGGGTATGATCTCCATGTATAATACATAAGGGGGGGATATGATCTCCATGTATAATACATAAGGGGGGGATACGATCTCCATGTATAATACATAAGGGGGGATATGATCTCCATGTATAATACATAAGGGGGGGATACGATCTCCATGTATAATACATAAGGGGGGATATGATCTCCATGTATAATACATAAGGGGGGATATGATCTCCATATATAATACATAAGGGGGGATATGATCTCCATGTATAATACATAAGGGGGGATATGATCTCCATGCATAATACATAAGGGGGATATGATCTCCATGTATAATACATAAGGGGGATATGATCTCCATGTATAATACATAAGGGGGGATATGATCTCCATGTATAATACATAAGGGGGGATATGATCTCCATGTATAATACATAAGGGGGGATATGATCTCCATGTATAATACATAAGGGGGGGATATGATCTCCATGTATAATACATAAGGGGGATATGATCTCCATGTATAATACATAAGGGGGGGATATGATCTCCATGTATAATACATAAGGGGGATATGATCTCCATGTATAATACATATGGGGGGGATATGATCTCCATGTATAATACATAAGGGGGGATATGATCACCATGTATAATACATAAGGGGGGATATGATCACCAGGTATAATACATAAGGGGGGATATGATCTCCATGTATAATACATAAGGGGGGATATGATCACCAGGTATAATACATAAGGGGGGATATGATCTCCATGTATAATACATAAGGGGGGATATGATCTCCATGTATAATACATAGGGGGGGATATGATCTCCATGTATAATACATAAGGGGGGATATGATCTCCATGTATAATACATAAGGGGGGATATGATCTCCATGTATAATACATAAGGGGGGATATGATCTCCATGTATAATACATAAGGGGGGATATGATCTACATGTATTATACATAAGGGGGGATATGATCTCCATGTATAATACATAAGGGGGGATATGATCACCATGTATAATACATAAGGGGGGATATGATCTCCATGTATAATACATAAGGGGGGATATGATCTCCATGTATAATACATAAGGGGGGGATATGATCTCCATGTATAATACATAAGGGGGATATGATCTCCATGTATAATACATAAGGGGGGGATATGATCTCCATGTATAATACATAAGGGGGATATGATCTCCATGTATAATACATATGGGGGGGATATGATCTCCATGTATAATACATAAGGGGGGATATGATCACCATGTATAATACATAAGGGGGGATATGATCACCAGGTATAATACATAAGGGGGGATATGATCTCCATGTATAATACATAAGGGGGGATATGATCACCAGGTATAATACATAAGGGGGGATATGATCTCCATGTATAATACATAAGGGGGGATATGATCTCCATGTATAATACATAGGGGGGGATATGATCTCCATGTATAATACATAAGGGGGGATATGATCTCCATGTATAATACATAAGGGGGGATATGATCTACATGTATTATACATAAGGGGGGATATGATCTCCATGTATAATACATAAGGGGGGATATGATCACCATGTATAATACATAAGGGGGGATATGATCTCCATGTATAATACATAAGGGGGGATATGATCTCCATGTATAATACATAAGGGGGGATATGATCTCCATGTATAATACATAAGGGGGGGATATGATCTCCATGTATAATACATAAGGGGGATATGATCTCCATGTATAATACATAAGGGGGGATATGATCTCCATGTATAATACATAAGGGGGGATATGATCTCCATGTATAATACATAAGGGGGGATATGATCTCCATGTATAATACATAAGGGGGGATTTGATCTCCGTGTATAATACATAAGGGGGGATATGATCTCCATGTATAATACATAAGGGGGGATATGATCTCCATGTATAATACATAAGGGGGGATATGATCTCCATATATAAAACATAAGGGGGATATGATCTCCATGTATAATACATAAGGGGGGGTATGATCTCCATGTATAATACATAAGGGGGGGAATATGATCTCCATGTATAATACATAAGTGGGGGATATGATCTCCATGTATAATACATAAGGGGGGGATATGATCTCCATGTATAATACATAAGGGGGGATATTATCTTCATGTATAATACACAAGGGGGGATATGATCTCCATGTATAATACATAAGGGGGATATGATCTCCATGTATAATACATAAGGGGGGATATGATCTCCATGTATAATACATAAGGGGGGATAAGATCTCCATGTATAATACATAAGGGGGGATATGATCTCCATGTATAATACATAAGGGGGGGATATGATCTCCATGTATAATACATAAGGGGGATATGATCTCCATGTATAATACATAAGGGGGGGATATGATCTCCATGTATAATACATAAGGGGGATATGATCTCCATGTATAATACATATGGGGGGGATATGATCTCCATGTATAATACATAAGGGGGGATATGATCTCCATGTATAATACATAAGGGGGGATATGATCTACATGTATTATACATAAGGGGGGATATGATCTCCATGTATAATACATAAGGGGGGATATGATCACCATGTATAATACATAAGGGGGGATATGATCTCCATGTATAATACATAAGGGGGGATATGATCTCCATGTATAATACATAAGGGGGGATATGATCTCCATGTATAATACATAAGGGGGGGATATGATCTCCATGTATAATACATAAGGGGGATATGATCTCCATGTATAATACATAAGGGGGGATATGATCTCCATGTATAATACATAAGGGGGGATATGATCTCCATGTATAATAAATAAGGGGGGATATGATCTCCATGTATAATACATAAGGGGGGATTTGATCTCCGTGTATAATACATAAGGGGGGATATGATCTCCATGTATAATACATAAGGGGGGATATGATCTCCATGTATAATACATAAGGGGGGATATGATCTCCATATATAAAACATAAGGGGGATATGATCTCCATGTATAATACATAAGGGGGGGTATGATCTCCATGTATAATACATAAGGGGGGGAATATGATCTCCATGTATAATACATAAGTGGGGGATATGATCTCCATGTATAATACATAAGGGGGGGATATGATCTCCATGTATAATACATAAGGGGGGATATTATCTTCATGTATAATACACAAGGGGGGATATGATCTCCATGTATAATACATAAGGGGGGATATGATCTCCATGTATAATACATAAGGGGGGATATGATCTCCATGTATAATACATAAGGGGGGATATGATCTCCATGTATAATACATAAGGGGGGATATGATCTCCATGTATAATACATAAGGGGGGATATGCTCTCCATGTATAATACATGAGGGGGATATGATCTCCATGTATAATACATAAGGGGGATATGATCTCCATGTATAATACATAAGGGGGGATATGATCTCCATTTATAATACACAGGGGGGGGTATGATCTCCATGTATAATACATAAGGGGGGGATATGATCTCCATGTATAATACATAAGGGGGGATATGATCTCCATGTATAATACATAAGGGGGATATGATCTCCATGAATAATACATAAGGGGGGATATGATCTCCATGTATAATACATAAGGGGGATATGATCTCCATGTATAATACATAAGGGGGGATATAATCTCCATGTATAATACATAAAGGGGATATGATCTCCATGTATATTACATAAGGGGGGATATGATCTCCATGTATAATACATAAGGGGGGGGGGATATGATCTCCATGTATAGTACATAAGGGGGGGATATGATCTCCATGTATAGTACATAAGGGGGGGATATGATCTCCATGTATAATACATAAGGGGGATATGATCTCCATGTATAATACATAAGGGGGGAGATATGATCTCCATGTATAATACATAAGGGGGGGATATGATCTCCATGTATAGTACATAAGGGGGGGATATGATCTCCATGTATAATACATAAGGGGGGATATGATCTCCATGTATAATACATAAGGGGGGATATGATCTCCATGTATAACACATAAGGGGGGATATGATCTCCATGTATAATACATAAGGGTTGATATGATCTCCATGTATAATACATAAGGGGGATATGATCTCCATGTATAATACATAAGGGGGGGATATGATCTCCATGTATAATACATAAGGGGGATATGATCTCCATGTATAATACATAAGGGGGATATGATCTCCATGTATAATACATAAGGGGGGATATGATCACCATGTATAATACATAAGGGGGGATATGATCACCAGGTATAATACATAAGGGGGGATATGATCTCCATGTATAATACATAAGGGGGGATATGATCTACATGTATTATACATAAGGGGGGATACGATCTCCATGTATAATACATAAGGGGGGATATGATCACCATGTATAATACATAAGGGGGGATATGATCTCCATGTATAATACATAAGGGGGGATATGATCACCATGTATAATACATAAGGGGGGATATGATCATCATGTATAATACATAAGGGGGGGATATGATCTCCATGTATAATACATAAGGGGGATATGATCTCCATGTATAATACATAAGGGGGGATATGATCTCCATGTATAATACATAAGGGGGATATGATCTCCATGTATAATACAAAAGGGGGGATATGATCTCCATGTATAATACATAAGGGGGGATATGATCTCCATGTATAATACATAAGGGGGGATATGATCTCCATGTATAATACAAAAGGGGGGATATGATCTCCATGTATAATACATAAGGGGGGATATGATCTCCATGTATAATACATAAGGGGGATATGATCTCCATGTATAATACATAAGGGGGGATATGATCTCCATGTATAATACATAAGGGGGGATATGATCTCCATGTATAATACATAAGGGGGATATGATCTCCATGTATAAAACATAAGGGGGATATGATCTCCATGTATAATACATAAGGGGGGGTATGATCTCCATGTATAATACATAAGGGGGGATATTATCTTCATGTATAATACACAAGGGGGGATATGATCTCCATGTATAATACATAAGGGGGATATGCTCTCCATGTATAATACATAAGGGGATATGATCTCCATGTATAATATATAAGGGGGGATATGATCTCCATGTATAATACATAAGGGGGGATATGATCTCCATGTATAATACATAAGGGGGGATATGATCTCCATGTATAATACAAAAGGGGGGATATGATCTCCATGTATAATACATAAGGGGGGATATGATCTCCATGTATAATACATAAGGGGGATATGATCTCCATGTATAATACATAAGGGGGGATATGATCTCCATGTATAATACATAAGGGGGGATATGATCTCCATGTATAATACAAAAGGGGGGATATGATCTCCATGTATAATACATAAGGGGGGATATGATCTCCATGTATAATACATAAGGGGGGATATGATCTCCATGTATAATACAAAAGGGGGGATATGATCTCCATGTATAATACATAAGGGGGGATATGATCTCCATGTATAATACATAAGGGGGATATGATCTCCATGTATAATACATAAGGGGGGATATGATCTCCATGTATAATACATAAGGGGGGATATGATCTCCATGTATAATACATAAGGGGGATATGATCTCCATGTATAAAACATAAGGGGGATATGATCTCCATGTATAATACATAAGGGGGGGTATGATCTCCATGTATAATACATAAGGGGGGGAATATGATCTCCATGTATAATACATAAGGGGGGGATATGATCTCCATGTATAATACATAAGGGGGGGATATGATCTCCATGTATAATACATAAGGGGGGATATGATCTCCATGTATAATACATAAGGGGGATATGATCTCCATGTATAAAACATAAGGGGGATATGATCTCCATGTATAATACATAAGGGGGGGTATGATCTCCATGTATAATACATAAGGGGGGATATTATCTTCATGTATAATACACAAGGGGGGATATGATCTCCATGTATAATACATAAGGGGGATATGCTCTCCATGTATAATACATAAGGGGATATGATCTCCATGTATAATACATAAGGGGGGATATGATCTCCATGTATAATACATAAGGGGGGATATGATCTCCATGTATAATACAAAAGGGGGGATATGATCTCCATGTATAATACATAAGGGGGGATATGATCTCCATGTATAATACATAAGGGGGATATGATCTCCATGTATAATACATAAGGGGGGATATGATCTCCATGTATAATACATAAGGGGGGATATGATCTCCATGTATAATACAAAAGGGGGGATATGATCTCCATGTATAATACATAAGGGGGGATATGATCTCCATGTATAATACATAAGGGGGGATATGATCTCCATGTATAATACAAAAGGGGGGATATGATCTCCATGTATAATACATAAGGGGGGATATGATCTCCATGTATAATACATAAGGGGGATATGATCTCCATGTATAATACATAAGGGGGGATATGATCTCCATGTATAATACATAAGGGGGGATATGATCTCCATGTATAATACATAAGGGGGATATGATCTCCATGTATAAAACATAAGGGGGATATGATCTCCATGTATAATACATAAGGGGGGGTATGATCTCCATGTATAATACATAAGGGGGGGAATATGATCTCCATGTATAATACATAAGGGGGGGATATGATCTCCATGTATAATACATAAGGGGGGGATATGATCTCCATGTATAATACATAAGGGGGGATATAATCTCCATGTATAATACATAAAGGGGATATGATCTCCATGTATATTACATAAGGGGGGATATGATCTCCATGTATAATACATAAGGGGGGGGATATGATCTCCATGTATAGTACATAAGGGGGGGATATGATCTCCATGTATAGTACATAAGGGGGGATATGATCTCCATGTATAATACATAATGGGGATATGATCTCCATGTATAATACATAAGGGGGGGGATATGATCTCCATGTATAATACATAAGGGGGATATGATCTCCATGTATAATACATAAGGGGGGGATATGATCTCCATGTATAGTACATAAGGGGGGGATATGATCTCCATGTATAATACATAAGGGGGGATATGATCTCCATGTATAATACATAAGGGGGGATATGATCTCCATGTATAACACATAAGGGGGGATATGATCTCCATGTATAATACATAAGGGTTGATATGATCTCCATGTATAATACATAAGGGGGGATATGATCTCCATGTATAATACATAAGGGGGATATGATCTCCATGTATAATACATAAGGGGGGGATATAATCTCCATGTATAATACATAAGGGGGGATATGATCTCCATGTATAATACATAAGGGGGGATATGATCTCCATGTATAATACATAAGGGGATATGATCTACGTGTATAATACATAAGGGGGGATATGATCTCCATGTATAATACATAAGGGGGGATATGATCTCCATGTATAATACATAAGGGGGGATATGATCTCCATGTATAATACATAAGGGGGGATATGATCTCCATGTATAATACATAAGGGGGATATGATCTCCATGTATAATACATAAAGGGGATATGATCTACGTGTATAATATATAAGGGGGGATATGATCTCCATGTATAATACATAAGGGGGGATATGATCTCCATGTATAATACATAAGGGGGGGATATGATCTCCATGTATTATACATAAGGGGGGATATGATCTCCATGTATAATACATAAGGGGGGATATGATCTCCATGTATAATACATAAGGGGGGATATGACCTCCATGTATAATACATAAGGGGGGATATGATCTCCATGTATAATACATAAGGGGGGGGATATGATCTCCATGTATAACACATAAGGGGGGATATGATCTCCATGTATAATACATAAGGGGGGATATGATCTCCATGTATAATACATAAGGGGGGGATATAATCTCCATGTATAATACATAAGGGGGGATATGATCTCCATGTATAATACATAAGGGGGGATATGATCTCCATGTATAATACCTAAGGGGGGATATGATCTCCGTGTATAATACATAAGGGGGGATATGATCTCCATGTATAATACATAAGGGGGGATATAATCTCCATGTATAATACACAAGGGGGGGATATGATCTCCATGTATAATACATAAGGGGGATATGATCTCTATGTATAATACATAAGGGGGGATATGATCTCCATGTATATGACATAAGGGGGGATATGATCTCCATGTATAATACATAAGGGGGGATATGATCTCCATGTATAATACATAAGGGGGGATATGATCTCCATGTATAACACATAAGGGGGATATGATCTCCATGTATAATACATAAGGGGGGATATGATCTCCATGTATAATACATAAGGGGGATATGATCTCCATGTATAATACATAAGGGGGGATATGATCTCCATGTATAATACATAAGGGGGGATATGATCTCCATGTATAATACATAAGGGGGATATGATCTCCATGTATAATACATAAGGGGGGATATGATCTCCATGTATAATACATAAGGGGGGATATGATCTCCATGTATAATACATAAGGGGGGATATGATCTCCATGTATAAAACATAAGGGGGATATGATCTACTTGTATAATACATAAGGGGGGGTATGATCTCCATGTATAATACATAAGGGGGGGGATATGATCTCCATGTATAATACATAAGGGGGGATATGATCTCCATGTATAATACATAAGGGGGGGATATGATCTCCATGTATAATACATAAGGGGGGATATTATCTTCATGTATAATACACAAGGGGGGATATGATCTCCATGTATAATACATAAGGGGGGATATGATCTCCATGTATAATACATAAGGGGATATGATCTCCATGTATAATACATAAGGGGGGATATGATCTCCATGTATAATACATAAGGGGGGATATGATCTCCATGTATAATACATAAGGGGGGATATGCTCTCCATGTATAATACATAAGGGGGATATGATCTCCATTTATAATACACGGGGGGGGGGGGTATGATCTCCATGTATAATACATAAGGGGGGGATATGATCTCCATGTATAATACATAAGGGGGATATGATCTCCATGTATAATACATAAGGGGGGGGGATATGATCTCCATGTATAATACATAAGGGGGGGATATAATCTCCATGTATAATACATAAGGGGGGGATATGATCTCCATGTATAATACATAAGGGGGGATATTATCTTCATGTATAATACACAAGGGGGGATATGATCTCCATGTATAATACATAAGGGGGGGGATATGATCTCCATGTATAATACATAAGGGGGATATGATCTCCATTTATAATACACGGGGGGGGGGGTATGATCTCCATGTATAATACATAAGGGGGGGATATGATCTCCATGTATAATACATAAGGGGGATATGATCTCCATGTATAATACATAAGGGGGGGGGATATGATCTCCATGTATAATACATAAGGGGGGGATATAATCTCCATGTATAATACATAAGGGGGGGATATGATCTCCATGTATAATACATAAGGGGGGATATTATCTTCATGTATAATACACAAGGGGGGATATGATCTCCATGTATAATACATAAGGGGGGGGGATATGATCTCCATGTATAATACATAAGGGGGATATGATCTCCATGTATAATACATAAGGGGGGGATATGATCTCCATGTATAGTAAATAAGGGGGGGGATATGATCTCCATGTATAATACATAAGGGGGATATGATCTCCATGTATAATACATAAGGGGGGGGATATGATCTCCATGTATAATACATAAGGGGGATTTGATCTCCATGTATAATACATAAGGGGGGGATATGATCTCCATGTATAGTACATAAGGGGGGGATATGATCTCCATGTATAATACATAAGGGGGGATATGATCTCCATGTATAATACATAAGGGGGATATGATCTCCATGTATAATACATAAGGGGGGATATGATCTCCATGTATAATACATAAGGGGGGATATGATCTCCATGTATAACACATAAGGGGGGATATGATCTCCATGTATAATACATAAGGGGGGATATGATCTCCATGTATAATACATAAGGGGGGATATGATCTCCATGTATAATACATAAGGGGGATATGATCTCCATGTATAATACATAAGGGGGGGATATAATCTCCATGTATAATACATAAGGGGGGATATTATCTCCATGTATAATACATAAGGGGGATATGATCTCCATGTATAATACATAAGGGGGGATATGATCTCCATGTATAATACATAAGGGGATATGATCTCCATGTATAATACATAAGGGGATATGATCTCCATGTATAATACATAAGGGGGGATATAATCTCCATGTATAATACACAAGGGGGGGATATGATCTCCATGTATAATACATAAGGGGGATATGATCTCTATGTATAATACATAAGGGGGGATATGATCTCCATGTATATGACATAAGGGGGGATATGATCTCCATGTATAATACATAAGGGGGGATATGATCTCCATGTATAATACATAAGGGGGGATATGATCTCCATGTATAACACATAAGGGGGATATGATCTCCATGTATAATACATAAGGGGGGATATGATCTCCATGTATAATACATAAGGGGGGATATGATCTCCATGCATAATACATAAGGGGGATATGATCTCAATGTATAATACATAAGGGGGATATGATCTCCATGTATAATACATAAGGGGGGGATATGATCTCCATGTATAATACATAAGGGGGGATATGATCTCCATGTATAATACATAAGGGGGATATGATCTCCATGTATAATACATAAAGGGGGGGATATGATCTCCATGTATAATACATAAGGGGGGGATATGATCTCCATGTATAGTACATAAGGGGGGGATATGATCTCCATGTATAATACATAAGGGGGGATATGATCTCCATGTATAATACATAAGGGGGGATATGATCTCCATGTATAACACATAAGGGGGGATATGATCTCCATGTATAATACATAAGGGGGGATATGATCTCCATGTATAATACATAAGGGGGGATATGATCTCCATGTATAATACATAAGGGGGATATCATCTCCATGTATAATACATAAGGGAGGGATATAATCTCCATGTATAATACATAAGGGGGGATATGATCTCCATGTATAATACATACGGGGGGATATGATCTCCATGTATAATACATAAGGGGGGATATGATCTCCATGTATAATACATAAGGGGGGGGGATATGATCTCCATGTATAATACACAAGGGGGGTATGATCTCCATGTTTAATACATAAGGGGGGGGATATGATCTCCATGTATAATACATAAGGGGGGGATATGATCTCCATGTATAATACATAAGGGGGATATGATCTCCATGTATAATACATAAGGGGGGATATGATCTCCATGTATAATACATAAGGGGGATATGATCTCCATGTATAATACATAAGGGGGATATGATCTCCATGTATAATACATAAGGGGGGGATATGATCTCCATGTATAATACATAAGGGGGGATATGATCTCCATGTATAATACATAAGGGGGGATATGATCTCCGTGTATAATACATAAGGGGGATATGATCTCCATGTATAATACATAAGGGGGATATGATCTCCATGTAAAATACATAAGGGGGGATATGATCACCATGTATAATACACAGGGGGGGTATGATCTCCATGTATAATACATAAGGGGGGGGGGATATGATCTCCATGTATAATACATAAGGGGGGGATATGATCTCCATGTATAATACATAAGGGGGATATGATCTCCATGTATAATACATAAGAAGGGAAATATGATCTTAGTGTATAATACATAAGGGGGGATATGATCTCCATGTATAATACATAAGGGGGATATGATCTCCATGTATAATACATAAGGGGGGGATATGATCTCCGTGTATAATACATAAGGGGGATATGATCTCCATGTATAATACATAAGGGGGGATATGATCTCCATGTATAATACATAAGGGGGGATATGATCTCCATGTATAATACATAAGGGGGGATATGATCTCCATGTATAATACATAAGGGAGGATATGATCTCCATGTATAATACCTAAGGGGGATATGATCTCCATGTGTAATACATAAGGGGGATATGATCTCCATGTATAATACATAAGGGGGATATGATCTCCATGTATAATACATAAGGGGGATATGATCTCCATGTATAATACATGAGGGGGGATATGATCTCCATGTATAATACATAAGGGGGATATGATCTGCATGTATAATACATAAGGGGGATATGATCTCTATGTATAATACATAAGGGGGGATATGATCTCCATGTATATGACATAAGGGGGGATATGATCTCCATGTATAATACATAAGGGGGGATATGATCTCCATGTATAATACATAAGGGGGGATATGATCTCCATGTATAATATATAAGGGGGGGATATGATCTCCATGTATAATACATAAGGGGGATATGATCTCCATGTATAATACATAAGGGGGATATGATCTCCATGTATAATACATAAGGGGGGATATGATCACCATGTATAATACATAAGGGGGATATGATCTCCATGTATAATACATAAGGGGGGATATGATCTCCATGTATAATACATAAGGTGGGATATGATCTCCATGTATAATACATAAGGGAGGATATGATCTCCATGTATAATACATAAGGGGGGATATGATCTCCATGTATAATACATAAGGGGGGATATGATCTCCATGTATAATACATATGGGGGGGATATGATCTCCATGTATAATACATAAGGGGGATATGATCTCCATGTATAATACATAAGGGGGGATATGATCTCCATGTATAATACATAAGGGGGGGATATGATCTCCATGTATAATACATAAGGGGGGATATGATCTCCATGTATAATACATAAGGGGGATATGATCTCCATATATATTACATAAGGGGGATATGATCTCCATGTATAATACATAAGGGGGGATATGATCTCCATGTATAATACATAAGGGGGGATATGATCTCCATGTATAATACATAAGGGGGATATGATCTCCATGTATAATACATAAGGGGGGGATATGATCTCCATGTATAATACATGGGGGGGATATGATCTCCATGTATAATACATAAGGGGGGATATGATCTACGTGTATAATACATAAGGGGGGATATGATCTCCATGTATAATACATAAGGGGGGATATGATCTCCATGTATTATACATAAGGGGGGATATGATCTCCATGTATAATACATAAGGGGGGATATGATCTCCATGTATAATACATAAGGGGGGATATGACCTCCATGTATAATACATAAGGGGGGATATGATCTCCATGTATAATACATAAGGGGGGGGGATATGATCTCCATGTATAATACATAAGGGGGGATATGATCTCCATGTATAATACATAAGGGGGGATATGACCTCCATGTATAATACCTAAGGGGGGATATGATCTCCATGTATAATACATAATTGAGGGATATAATCTCCATGTATAATACACAGGGGGGTATGATCTCCATGTTTAATACATAAGGGGGGGGGATATGATCTCCATGTATAATACATAAGGGGGGGATATGATCTCCATGTAAAATACATAAGGGGGATATGATCTCCATGTATAATACATAAGGGAGGATATAATCTCCATGTATAATACATAAAGGGGATATGATCTCCATGTATATTACATAAGGGGGGATATAATCTCCATGTATAATACATAAAGGGGATATGATCTCCATGTATATTACATAAGGGGGGATATGATCTCCATGTATAATACATAAGGGGGGGGGATATGATCTCCATGTATAGTACATAAGGGGGGGATATGATCTCCATGTATAGTACATAAGGGGGGATATGATCTCCATGTATAATACATAAGGGGGATATGATCTCCATGTATAATACATAAGGGGGGGGATATGATCTCCATGTATAATACATAAGGGGGATATGATCTCCATGTATAATACATAAGGGGGGGATATGATCTCCATGTATAGTACATAAGGGGGGGATATGATCTCCATGTATAATACATAAGGGGGGATATGATCACCATGTATAATACATAAGGGTTGATATGATCTCCATGTATAATACATAAGGGGGGATATGATCTCCATGTATAATACATAAGGGGGATATGATCTCCATGTATAATACATAAGGGGGGGATATAATCTCCATGTATAATACATAAGGGGGGATATGATCTCCATGTATAATACATAAGGGGGGATATGATCTCCATGTATAATACATAAGGGGGGATATGATCTCCATGTATAATACATAAGGGGGATATGATCTCCATGTATAATACATAAGGGGATATGATCTACGTGTATAATACATAAGGGGGGATATGATCTCCATGTATAATACATAAGGGGGGATATGATCTCCATGTATAATACATAAGGGGGGATATGATCTCCATGTATAATACATAAGGGGGGATATGATCTCCATGTATAATACATAAGGGGGATATGATCTCCATGTATAATACATAAAGGGGATATGATCTACGTGTATAATACATAAGGGGGGATATGATCTCCATGTATAATACATAAGGGGGGATATGATCTCCATGTATAATACATAAGGGGGGGATATGATCTCCATGTATTATACATAAGGGGGGATATGATCTCCACGTATAATACATAAGGGGGGATATGATCTCCATGTATAATACATAAGGGGGGATATGACCTCCATGTATAATACATAAGGGGGGATATGATCTCCATGTATAATACATAAGGGGGGGGATATGATCTCCATGTATAACACATAAGGGGGGATATGATCTCCATGTATAATACATAAGGGGGGATATGATCTCCATGTATAATACATAAGGGGGGGATATAATCTCCATGTATAATACATAAGGGGGGATATGATCTCCATGTATAATAAATAAGGGGGGATATGATCTCCATGTATAATACCTAAGGGGGGATATGATCTCCGTGTATAATACATAAGGGGGGATATGATCTCCATGTATAATACATAAGGGGGGATATAATCTCCATGTATAATACACAAGGGGGGGATATGATCTCCATGTATAATACATAAGGGGGATATGATCTCTATGTATAATACATAAGGGGGGATATGATCTCCATGTATATGACATAAGGGGGGATATGATCTCCATGTATAATACATAAGGGGGGATATGATCTCCATGTATAATACATAAGGGGGGATATGATCTCCATGTATAACACATAAGGGGGATATGATCTCCATGTATAATACATAAGGGGGGATATGATCTCCATGTATAATACATAAGGGGGGATATGATCTCCATGTATAATACAAAAGGGGGGATATGATCTCCATGTATAATACATAAGGGGGGATATGATCTCCATGTATAATACATAAGGGGGATATGATCTCCATGTATAATACATAAGGGGGGATATGATCTCCATGTATAATACATAAGGGGGGATATGATCTCCATGTATAATACATAAGGGGGGATATGATCTCCATGTATAAAACATAAGGGGGATATGATCTCCATGTATAATACATAAGGGGGGGTATGATCTCCATGTATAATACATAAGGGGGGGGATATGATCTCCATGTATAATACATAAGGGGGGATATGATCTCCATGTATAATACATAAGGGGGGGATATGATCTCCATGTATAATACATAAGGGGGGATATTATCTTCATGTATAATACACAAGGGGGGATATGATCTCCATGTATAATACATAAGGGGGGATATGATCTCCATGTATAATACATAAGGGGATATGATCTCCATGTATAATACATAAGGGGGGATATGATCTCCATGTATAATACATAAGGGGGGATATGATCTCCATGTATAATACATAAGGGGGGATATGCTCTCCATGTATAATACATAAGGGGGATATGATCTCCATTTATAATACACGGGGGGGGGGGGTATGATCTCCATGTATAATACATAAGGGGGGATATGATCTCCATGTATAATACATAAGGGGGATATGATCTCCATGTATAATACATAAGGGGGGGGGATATGATCTCCATGTATAATACATAAGGGGGGGATATAATCTCCATGTATAATACATAAGGGGGGGATATGATCTCCATGTATAATACATAAGGGGGGATATTATCTTCATGTATAATACACAAGGGGGGATATGATCTCCATGTATAATACATAAGGGGGATATGATCTCCATGTATAATACATAAGGGGGGGGATATGATCTCCATGTATAATACATAAGGGGGATATGATCTCCATGTATAATACATAAGGGGGGGATATGATCTCCATGTATAGTACATAAGGGGGGGGATATGATCTCCATGTATAATACATAAGGGGGATATGATCTCCATGTATAATACATAAGGGGGGGGATATGATCTCCATGTATAATACATAAGGGGGATTTGATCTCCATGTATAATACATAAGGGGGGGATATGATCTCCATGTATAGTACATAAGGGGGGGATATGATCTCCATGTATAATACATAAAGGGGGATATGATCTCCATGTATAATACATAAGGGGGATATGATCTCCATGTATAATACATGAGGGGGGATATGATCTCCATGTATAATACATAAGGGGGGATATGATCTCCATGTATAACACATAAGGGGGGATATGATCTCCATGTATAATACATAAGGGGGGATATGATCTCCATGTATAATACATAAGGGGGGATATGATCTCCATGTATAATACATAAGGGGGATATGATCTCCATGTATAATACATAAGGGGGGGATATAATCTCCATGTATAATACATAAGGGGGATATTATCTCCATGTATAATACATAAGGGGGATATGATCTCCATGTATAATACATAAGGGGGGATATGATCTCCATGTATAATACATAAGGGGATATGATCTCCATGTATAATACATAAGGGGATATGATCTCCATGTATAATACATAAGGGGGGATATAATCTCCATGTATAATACACAAGGGGGGGATATGATCTCCATGTATAATACATAAGGGGGATATGATCTCCATGTATAATACATAAGGGGGGATATGATCTCCATGTATATGACATAAGGGGGGATATGATCTCCATGTATAATACATAAGGGGGGATATGATCTCCATGTATAATACATAAGGGGGGATATGATCTCCATGCATAATACATAAGGGGGGATATGATCTCAATGTATAATACATAAGGGGGATATGATCTCCATGTATAATACATAAGGGGGGGATATGATCTCCATGTATAATACATAAGGGGGGATATGATCTCCATGTATAATACATAAGGGGGATATGATCTCCATGTATAATACATAAAGGGGGGGATATGATCTCCATGTATAGTACATAAGGGGGGATATGATCTCCATGTATAATACATAAGGGGGGATATGATCTCCATGTATAATACATAAGGGGGGATATGATCTCCATGTATAATACATAAGGGGGATATCATCTCCATGTATAATACATAAGGGAGGGATATAATCTCCATGTATAATACATAAGGGGGGATATGATCTCCATGTATAATACATACGGGGGGATATGATCTCCATGTATAATACATAAGGGGGGATATGATCTCCATGTATAATACATAAGGGGGGGGGATATGATCTCCATGTATAATACACAAGGGGGGTATGATCTCCATGTTTAATACATAAGGGGGGGGATATGATCTCCATGTATAATACATAAGGGGGGGATATGATCTCCATGTATAATACATAAGGGGGATATGATCTCCATGTATAATACATAAGGGGGGATATGATCTCCATGTATAATACATAAGGGGGGGATATGATCTCCATGTATAATACATAAGGGGGGATATGATCTCCATGTATAATACATAAGGGGGGATATGATCTCCGTGTATAATACATAAGGGGGATATGATCTCCATGTATAATACATAAGGGGGGATATGATCTCCATGTATAATACATAAGGGGGGGATATGATCTCCATGTATAATACATAAGGGGGGATATGATCTCCATGTATAATACATAAGGGGGGATATGATCTCCGTGTATAATACATAAGGGGGATATGATCTCCATGTATAATACATAAGGGGGATATGATCTCCATGTAAAATACATAAGGGGGGATATGATCACCATGTATAATACACAGGGGGGGTATGATCTCCATGTATAATACATAAGGGGGGGGGATATGATCTCCATGTATAATACATAAGGGGGGGATATGATCTCCATGTATAATACATAAGGGGGATATGATCTCCATGTATAATACATAAGAAGGGAAATATGATCTTAGTGTATAATACATAAGGGGGGATATGATCTCCATGTATAATACATAAGGGGGATATGATCTCCATGTATAATACATAAGGGGGGGGGATATGATCTCCGTGTATAATACATAAGGGGGATATGATCTCCATGTATAATACATAAGGGGGGATATGATCTCCATGTATAATACATAAGGGGGGATATGATCTCCATGTATAATACATAAGGGGGGATATGATCTCCATGTATAATACATAAGGGAGGATATGATCTCCATGTATAATACCTAAGGGGGATATGATCTCCATGTGTAATACATAAGGGGGATATGATCTCCATGTATAATACATAAGGGGGATATGATCTCCATGTATAATACATAAGGGGGATATGATCTCCATGTATAATACATGAGGGGGGATATGATCTCCATGTATAATACATAAGGGGGATATGATCTGCATGTATAATACATAAGGGGGATATGATCTCTATGTATAATACATAAGGGGGGATATGATCTCCATGTATATGACATAAGGGGGGATATGATCTCCATGTATAATACATAAGGGGGGATATGATCTCCATGTATAATACATAAGGGGGGATATGATCTCCATGTATAATATATAAGGGGGGGATATGATCACCATGTATAATACATAAGGGGGATATGATCTCCATGTATAATACATAAGGGGGGATATGATCTCCATGTATAATACATAAGGGGGATATGATCTCCATGTATAATACATAAGGGGGATATGATCTCCATGTATAATACATAAGGGGGATATGATCTCCATGTATAATACATAAGGGGGGATATGATCACCATGTATAATACATAAGGGGGATATGATCTCCATGTATAATACATAAGGGGGGATATGATCTCCATGTATAATACATAAGGTGGGATATGATCTCCATGTATAATACATAAGGGGGATATGATCTCCATGTATAATACATATGGGGGGGATATGATCTCCATGTATAATACATAAGGGGGATATGATCTCCATGTATAATACATAAGGGGGGATATGATCTCCATGTATAATACATAAGGGGGGGATATGATCTCCATGTATAATACATAAGGGGGGATATGATCTCCATGTATAATACATAAGGGGGATATGATCTCCATGTATATTACATAAGGGGGATATGATCTCCATGTATAATACATAAGGGGGGATATGATCTCCATGTATAATACATAAGGGGATATGATCTCCATGTATAATACATAAGGGGGGATATGATCTCCATGTATAATACATAAGGGGCATATGATCTCCATGTATAATACATAAGGGGGGGATATGATCTCCATGTATAATACATGGGGGGGATATGATCTCCATGTATAATACATAAGGGGGGATATGATCTACGTGTATAATACATAAGGGGGGATATGATCTCCATGTATAATACATAAGGGGGGATATGATCTCCATGTATAATACATAAGGGGGGGATATGATCTCCATGTATTATACATAAGGGGGGATATGATCTCCATGTATAATACATAAGGGGGGATATGATCTCCATGTATAATACATAAGGGGGGATATGACCTCCATGTATAATACATAAGGGGGGATATGATCTCCATGTATAATACATAAGGGGGGGGATATGATCTCCATGTATAATACATAAGGGGGGATATGATCTCCATGTATAATACATAAGGGGGATATGATCTCCATGTATAATACCTAAGGGGGGATATGATCTCCATGTATAATACATAATTGAGGGATATAATCTCCATGTATAATACATAAGGGGAGATATGATCTCCATGTATAATACATAAGGGGGGATATGATCTCCATGTATAATACATAAGGGGGGATATGATCTCCATGTATAATACATAAGGGGGGGATATGATCTCCATGTATAATACACAGGGGGGTATGATCTCCATGTTTAATACATAAGGGGGGGGGGGGATATGATCTCCATGTATAATACATAAGGGGGGGATATGATCTCCATGTAAAATACATAAGGGGGATATGATCTCCATGTATAATACATAAGGGGGGATATGATCACCATGTATAATACACAGGGGGGGTATGATCTCCATGTATAATACATAAGGGGGGGATATGATCTCCATGTATAACACATAAGGGGGGATATGATCTCCATGTATAATACATAAGGGGGGGATATGATCTCCATGTATAATACATAAGGGGGGATATGATCTCCATGTATAATACATAAGGGGGATATGATCTCCGTGTATAATACATAAGGGGGATATGATCTCCATGTATAATACATAAGGGGGATATGATCTCCATGTATAATACATAAGGGGGGATATGATCACTATGTATAATACACAGGGGGGGTATGATCTCCATGTATAATACATAAGGGGGGGGGATATGATCTCCATGTATAATACATAAGGGAGGATATGATCTCCATGTATAATACCTAAGGGGGATATGATCTCCATGTGTAATACATAAGGGGGATATGATCTCCATGTATAATACATAAGGGGGGATATGATCTCCATGTATAATACATAAGGGGGGATATGATCTCCATGTATAATACATAAGGGGGGATATGATCTCCATGTATAATATATAAGGGGGGGATATGATCACCATGTATAATACATAAGGGGGATATGATCTCCATGTATAATACATAAGGGGGGATATGATCACCATGTATAATACATAAGGGGGATATGATCTCCATGTATAATACATAAGGGGGGATATGATCACCATGTATAATACATAAGGGGGATATGATCTCCATGTATAATACATAAGGGGGGGTATGATCTCCATATATAATACATAAGGGGGATATGATCTCCATGTATAATACATAAGGGGGGATATGGTCTCCATGTATAATACATAAGGGGGGTATGATCTCCATGTATAATACATAAGGGGGATATGATCTCCATGTATAATACATAAGGGGGGATATGATCTCCATGTATAATACATAAGGTGGGATATGATCTCCATGTATAATACATAAGGGGGGATATGATCTCCATGTATAATACATAAGGGGGGATATGATCTCCATGTATAATACATAAGGGGGGATATGATCTCCATGTATAATACATAAGGGGGGATATGATCTCCATGTATAATACATAAGGGGGGGGATATGATCTCCATGTATAATACATAAGGGGGATATGATCTCCATGTATAATACATAAGGGGGGATATGATCACCATGTATAATACATAAGGGGGATATGATCTCCATGTATAATACATAAGGGGGGATATGATCACCATGTATAATACATAAGGGGGATATGATCTCCATGTATAATACAAAAGGGGGGATATGATCACCATGTATAATACATAAGGGGGGATATGATCTCCATGTATAATACATAAGGGGGGATATGATCTCCATGTATAATACATAAGGAGGATATGATCTCCATGTATAATACATAAGGGGGGATATGATCTCCATGTATAATACATAAGGGGGGATATGATCTCCATGTATAATACATAAGGGGGGATATGATCTCCATGTATAATACATAAGGGGCGATATGATCTCCATGTATAATACATAAATTGGGGATATGATCTCCATGTATAATACATAAGGGGGATATGATCTCCATGTATAATAGATAAGGGGGGATATGATCTCCATGTATAATACATAAAGGGGGATATGATCACCATGTATAATACATATGGGGGGGATATGATCTCCATGTATAATACATAGGGGGGATATGATCTCCATGTATAATACATAAGGGGGATATGATCTCCATGTATAATACATAAGGGGGATATGATCTCCATGTATAATACATAAGGGGGATATGATCTCCATGTATAATACATAAGGGGGGATATGATCTCCATGTATAATACATAAGGGGGGATATGATCTCCATGTATAATACATAAAGGGGGATATGATCACCATGTATAATACATATGGGGGGGATATGATCTCCATGTATAATACATAAGGGGGGATATGATCACCATGTATAATACATAAGGTGGGATATGATCTCCATGTATAATACATAAGGGGGGATATGATCTCCATGTATAATACATAAGGTGGGATATGATCTCCATGTATAATACATAAGGGGGAATATGATCTCCATGTATAATACATAAGGGGGGATATGATCTCCATGTATAATACATAGGGGGGATATGATCTCCATGTATAATACATAAGGGGGGATATGATCTCCATGTATAATACATATGGGGGGGATATGATCTCCATGTATAATACATAAGGGGGATATGATCTCCATGTATAATACATAAGGGGGGATATGATCACCATGTATAATACATAAGGGGGATATGATCTCCATGTATAATACATAAGGGGGGATATGATCACCATGTATAATACATAAGGGGGGATATGATCTCCATGTATAATACATAAGGGGGGATATGATCTCCATGTATAATACATAAGGAGGATATGATCTCCATGTATAATACATAAGGGGGGATATGATCTCCATGTATAATACATAAGGGGGGATATGATCTCCATGTATAATACATAAGGGGGGATATGATCTCCATGTATAATACATAAGGGGCGATATGATCTCCATGTATAATACATAAGGGGGGATATGATCTCCATGTATAATACATAAGGGGGATATGATCTCCATGTATAATAGATAAGGGGGGATATGATCTCCATGTATAATACATAAAGGGGGATATGATCACCATGTATAATACATATGGGGGGGATATGATCTCCATGTATAATACATAGGGGGGATATGATCTCCATGTATAATACATAAGGGGGATATGATCTCCATGTATAATACATAAGGGGGATATGATCTCCATGTATAATACATAAGGGGGATATGATCTCCATGTATAATACATAAGGGGGGATATGATCTCCATGTATAATACATAAGGGGGGATATGATCTCCATGTATAATACATAAAGGGGGATATGATCACCATGTATAATACATATGGGGGGGATATGATCTCCATGTATAATACATAAGGGGGGATATGATCACCATGTATAATACATAAGGGGGGATATGATCTCCATATATAATACATAAGGGGGATATGATCTCCATGTATAATACATAAAGGGGGATATGATCACCATGTATAATACATATGGGGGGGATATGATCTCCATGTATAATACATAGGGGGGATATGATCTCCATGTATAATACATAAGGGGGATATGATCTCCATGTATAATACATAAGGGGGGATATGATCTCCATGTATAATACATAAGGGGGGATATGATCTCCATGTATAATACATAAGGGGGGGATATGATCTCCATGTATAATACATAAGGGGGGATATGATCTCCATGTATAATACATAAAGGGGGATATGATCACCATGTATAATACATATGGGGGGGATATGATCTCCATGTATAATACATAAGGGGGGATATGATCTCCATGTATAATACATAAGGGGGGATATGATCTCCATGTATAATACATAAGGGGGATATGATCTCCATGTATAATACATAAGGGGGGATATGATCTCCATGTATAATACATAAGGGGGGATATGATCTCCATGTATAATACATAAGGGGGGATATGATCTCCATGTATAATACATAAGGGGGGATATGATCTCCATGTATAATACATAAGGGGGGATATGATCTCCATGTATAATACATAAGGGGGGATATGATCTCCATGTATAATACATAAGGGGGGGATATGATCTCCATGTATAATACATAAGGGGGGATATGATCTCCATGTATAATACATAAGGGGGGATATGATCTCCATGTATAATACATAAGGGGGATATGATCTCCATGTATAATACATATGGGGGGGATATGATCTCCATGTATAATACATATGGGGGGGATATGATCTCCATGTATAATATATAAGGGGGGATTCACTATGAGGTCATCACAGAGGACAAGGGGGCGCTCTTTACGTCTGGAGGAAAAGAAATGTAATCCCCAAACACGGAAAGGTTTCTTCACAGCCCGCAATACCTACAGTAAGAGCTGTGAGAATGTGGAATAGACTCCCTCCAGAGTTGGTTGTGGCCAGCTCAGTGGATTGCTGTAGGAAAGTCCTGGATCCTTTCTTGGATACACAGAATATAACTGGATATAACATTTATAGGGAAAGGTGATCCAGGGAATATCCGATTGCCTCTCGGGGGGTCAGGAAGGAATGTTTCCCCTGCAGGAGCAGATTATATTGTGCTTTGCTGGGTTTTTTGCCTTTCTCTGGATCATCTGTGGGTGTCGGATTAGAACTTTTTATTTTTTTATGGTTGAACTGGCTGAACTTTTGTCTTTTTTCAGCCAGACTAACTATGTAACCCATCAAAGTTGAATTTACTGGTACCCCCTGTTTAGGATGGGGGGGGGCACAACACAGGATTGTTCTTCTTCTTTCGAGTGTTTAGATATGGATGGTTCACTTGTATCTCTGGTCTGGGGTACACAAGGCATCCGCCGCAGAACATATGTTCAACCTTTGGAGCAGATCTCTCAGAGTAGGAAGATTCATAAATCATTTATAACGTCTCTCATTATGGTCTGTATATAATGGACAATAATGTATACTGGAGTGCTAGCCTCTGGAGAGCACTGAGAACACGGCCATTGTGATGGAACACCATCCATTCCCAAATCCTCAGCAGAAACATCAATTTCATGGCTTCATATTATGAGGAGTGATACCCCCAATGGAGCTGCTGATGGATGGGGCCCCCCAATTCCTGATGACAACCACCCTTCTGGCAATGCCACGCCCTCTGAAACAGCAAGGCTAAAGAATGAGGTTTCAGAATGGGAAATGCTCCCCACAAAGCAGCATGCAGAATGGCAGGAGCAATAAACAATGAGAGATCACAGTTCTGTACACCGCGAACAATGGGAGGACCCCATAAAGTCATCACTGGAACATGTTACATGTAACACTTGTATGTTACTAAAGCAGCAGCCCTTCCCACCCCCCACCCCCAGATCCCCCCACTGTGATAGTGGGTGGGGGATTCTATCCACACACCTGCTTTCACTTATTAGAACAGCCGCGTCATTCATTCAAAGATTCCTGGGAATAAACTACAATTACCATCATTCACCGCGAAAGATGGACTTGTAGTTTCAGTGGGATGTGGAGGCACAAATGAGTGCTCTTGTAGTTCACCAACATGTCCTCCTGCCTTTAAACTGCAATCCATACAGAGGAATGGGCAGGGCATGTCTGCAGGAGCCCACATTGCACCCCTGATCCTCTGTGGGTGCAAATACTTTCCAGCTTCCTGCAGGAAAAATAATAAATGTATGTAGCACCCTCCTAGTCAGCTAGGGGGAGCTAGACCTCAATTGTTAGCTAGAAGGGCTATGTAGCAGCCTGGGTGTGATAGCTAGCAGGGTCAAATTATGGACAGAGCTGAGAAGTTCTGCAGGACAGCCCTCTGGAATTTCCCATTGCTCTAGAACTTTGGAGTAAGATCTAGAAGCAGTGGGTGGATCTAAGGAGTGGCTGATCTGTGCTCTTGGAGGATCCTGGCCAATCCCCAATATGAGGCTTGGCAAGGGGCTGGGACAATCTTTAAGAGTAACTGAGCATGCTCAGCTGAAAGAGAGTTTGGGTGGAAGTTGGAGATGGAGTGAAGCTGGAGAGAAGCACCTGGGAGGGGGCCTAGATGGAGAGGGGTTCAGGTACAGGCAGTGGACCTAGAAAGGAGGAAAGCTCAGATTTTTACTGCCCCCCAGAGCGAGGACCACCTGTGCAGCAGGGAAGTAGTGGCCCAGCTAAAAGGCCTGGTAGTCGCCACCAAACCACCAGCAGTACAGGAGAAGGACTAAGTGAGTAGACCTGCACCCCCTGGGCCAGAAAGGGAAAGGAGTTACTCTGGTGGGAAGCTGGATTAGCCTGCTACCCAGGACTGTTTTACTATTTATGTGGCAGACACTGGATCCCCTGCTCAGGGATTCACCCAGAACAGCTAGATAAG
Organism: Staurois parvus; assembly: GCF_062004578.1. Lineage (NCBI taxonomy): Eukaryota > Metazoa > Chordata > Amphibia > Anura > Ranidae > Staurois > Staurois parvus. The sequence goes on along the minus strand of NW_028320317.1, from coordinate 134,870 downwards.
GAGCATCTAGGGTCTGGGGTGGTACTCCGGGGGCTGGCTAGCTCTCCAAGCAGAGACTACTGTAACCACTTGTACATAGTTCAGGAAGTTGTCCTCGGTTTGCCAATCCCATACACTCCTTACCCCATCAAAGTTGAAACCCCCCTAATAAAATTCAAAGAACAAGCTCAAGGACTGGTTACTGACTCCTGAATGCAAGTCTGCATGGAAATACGTGTTGCCTGGCTGTGCAGGACTATAGGGGGACCCAAAACGTCCAAAACTCCTAAGGGGGTAGTGCTGCATTCACTTTTTTATACAGCAAAAATCTGTTTATTATTTTGTCTGTAAAGGTGAACTGAGCTTTAAATGTGTCTTTGTAACCAAACCCCAAATCTAGGGACATCCTTTCCTCCAACTCGCTGCCCTCTCCAGTCTCCCCATCACAGCGACTACTCATGACTGGCCACCCTCCAGCTCAGCAACCAAGTCTCTGGTCACCTCTCACATCCCACGTGGGACTGCCCATAGCCCAGGGTTCCCTGTTCATCTATCTCCTCCTGCAGATTTCTATCCACCTGGGACTTGTAGTCCCATCCAGTCCTTGGCTTAAACTATCTCCTGGAGACTACATCCCCCATCTTTCCAGGCAGCTACCAGCAGTCTGTATTCTGTCTCAGGCTGCACAGCTGCCAATCACAGCATCTTGTGCTGTACCAGGAGGTAGGCAGGGTTTCTGCAAGCAGTCCAATCAAAGCGTCCTGTGTCCACTCTCTCCTCCTCTTCAAAGCTCACCAGCAGCCAGGGAGAGGAACAGAAACTGTGCGGGTGACAGCAGCCGCAGAAATGACAGCCCGGTGCATGCTGCAGCAGCCAGCTTTTATGTCCATGCAGGCTCTTGATGAATCCTTTATTCAAAGGAAACAGAATCATTTCATTCATTACTCTGACAGATGTCAATGGGAAGTTCTCCTCCAGCATCTCATAGATGCTACGCCTATATATTCTGCACTATGGGAGTTATATTCCACATTCCATCATAGATCCATCCCACAGCTGCCCATAGTCCATATCATGTCTTCACTCCATAATCACAGCCACACTGAGACGATCCTGCACTGCATGGACACTGACACCTCCCCGACAAGGCAGCTTACATTCCGTCCAGCCACTGAAAAATATTTTTGGCTATTGTCTCTCAGATAATATATTCTAATTTAATGTATTTCAATATAAAATCTGCCTTGTCTCTATCTGTTTGCTGCCTCCTACTGCATACTGTCCTGACACTAGGTCATTTCTACCAAGGACACACTAGGTATCTATATTTTGAATATTTTGGGGAAAATGGGGGATTCGGGGATGCAAAAGAGTTCATTAATGTGGGGTTATGGTTTTGGAGTGTATCTGTGCACTCGACTATCTTAAAGGTTTATAAAAAAAATGTCAAAACAATGTGCAGTACTGCAAAAAAAGCTCACAAACTGTACAATTTAACTGGTTTGTTGCAGTGTGTAGGAAGTTGAGGGCTTTAGCTTTATTTTTAAACTTTCCTAATAAGTCTGATTTCTATTGTAGCTCCTCTCCTACTGCTGCTGCTCAGCTCAGACCTTTTCCTGCTGGGAAAAAAAATCAGGTGTCTCAGCCAAAACTACATAAGAAAACCTTTAATTTTCAAGTTGAAATAAATCAGATTAGGGTGCAGTGCCCAGATCCTCACAAATGTCCCCCACGTCAGTGCCCAGCCCACCATAAATGTCCCCCATGGCAGTGCCCAGCCTACCATAAATGTCCCCCACGTCAGTGCCCAGCCTACCATAAATGTCCCCCACAGCAGTGCCCAGCCTACCATAAATGTCCCCCATGGCAGTGTCCAGCCTACCATAAATGTCCCCCACGTCAGTGCCCAGCCTACCATAAATGTCCCCCACAGCAGTGCCCAGCCTACCATAAATGTCCCCCACAGCAGTGCCCAGCCTACCATAAATGTCCCCCACGGCAGTGCCCAGCCTACCATAAATGTCCCCCACGTCAGTGCCCAGCCTACCATAAATGTCCCCCACAGCAGTGCCCAGCCTACCATAAATGTCCCCCACGGCAGTACCCAGCTTATCATAAATGTCCCCCACGGCAGTGCCCAGCCTACCATAAATGTCCCCACAGCAGTGCCCAGCCTACCATAAATGTCCCCCATGGCAGTACCCAGCCTACCATAAATGTCCCCCATGGCAGTGCCCAGATCCTCACAAATGTCCCCACGGCAGTGCCCAGCCTACCATAAATGCCCCCCACGGCAGTGCCCAGCATACCATAAATGTCCCCCACGGCAGTGCCCAGATCCTCACAAATGTCCCCCACGTCAGTACCCAGGCCACAATAAATGTCCCCCACGGCAGTGCCCAGCCTACCATAAATGTCCCCCACGGCAGTACCCAGCCTACCATAAATGTCCCCCATGGCAGTGCCCAACCTACCATAAATGTCCCCCATGGCAGTGCCCAGCCTACAATAAATGTCCCCCACGGCAGTGCCCAGCTTACCATAAATGTCCCCCATGGCAGTGCCCAGATCCTCACAAATGTCCCCCACAGCAGTGCCCAGCTTACCATAAATGTCCCCCACGGCAGTGCCCAGATCCTCACAAATGTCTCCCACAGCAGTGCCCAGCTTACCATAAATGTCCCCCACGGCAGTGCCCAGCTTATCATAAATGTCCCCCATGGCAGTGCCAAGCTTATCATAAATGTCCCCCACGGCAGTGCCCAGATCCTCACAAATGTCCCCCGTGGCAGTGCCCAGCCTACCATAAATGTCCCCCATGGCAGTGCCCAGCCTACCATAAATGTCCCCCATGGCAGTGCCCAGCCTACCATAAATGTCCCCCATGGCAGTGCCCAGCCTACCATAAATGTCCCCCACGGCAGTGCCCAGCTTATCATAAATGTCCCCCACAGCAGTGCCCAGCTTATCATAAATGTCTCCCATGGCTGTGCCCAGATCCTCACAAATGTCCCCCACGGCAGTGCCCAGATCCTCACAAATGTCCCCCGTGGCAGTGCCCAGCCTACCATAAATGTCCCCCACGGCAGTGCCCAGCTTATCATAAATGTCCCCCATGGCAGTGCCCTGCTTACCATAAATGTCTACCACTGCAGTGCCCAGATCCTCACAAATGTCCCCCACAGCAGTGCCCAGCCTACCATAAATGTCCCCCACGGCAGTGCCCAGCCTACCATAAATGTCCCCCACGGCAGTGCCCAGATCCTCACAAATGTCCCCCACGGCAGTGCCCAGCCTACCATAAATGTGCCCCATGGCAGTGCCCAGCCTACCATAAATGTCCCCCACGGCAGTGCCCAGCTTACCATAAATGTCCCCCATGGCAGTGCCCAGATCCTCACAAATGTCCCCCACGTTAGTGCCCAGCCTACTATAAATGTCCCCCACGGCAGTGCCCAGCCTACCATAAATGTTCTCCACGGCAGTGCCCAGCTTATCATAAATGTCCCCCACGGCAGTGCCCAGCCTACCATAAATGTCCCCCACGGCAGTGCCCAGCCTACCATAAATGTCCCCCATGGCAGTGCCCAGATCCCCACAAATGTCCCCCACGGCAGTGCCCAGCTTATCATAAATGTCCCCCACGGCAGTGCCCAGCCTACCATAAATGTCCCCCATGGCAGTGCCCAGATCCTCACAAATGTCCCCCACAGCAGTGCCCAGCTTATCATAAATGTCCCCCACGGCAGTGCCCAGCTTATCATAAATGTCCCCCACGGCAGTGCCCAGCTTATCATAAATGTCCCCCACGGCAGTGCCCAGCCTACCATAAATGTCCCCCACGGCAGTGCCCAGCCTACCATAAATGTCCCCCATGGCAGTGCCCAGCTTATCATAAATGTCCCCCACGGTAGTGCCCAGCCTACCATAAATGTCCCCCATGGCAGTGCCCAGCCTACCATAAATGTCCCCCACGGCAGTGCCCAGCCTACCATAAATGTCCCCCATGGCAGTGCCCAGCCTACCATAAATGTCCCCCACGGCAGTGCCCAGCCTACCATAAATGTTCCCCATGGCAGTGCCCAGATCCCCACAAATGTCCCCCACGGCAGTGCCCAGCTTATCATAAATGTCCCCCACGGCAGTGCCCAGCTTATCATAAATGTCCCCCACGGCAGTGCCCAGCTTATCATAAATGTCCCCCACGGCAGTGCCCAGCCTACCATAAATGTCCCCCACGGCAGTGCCCAGCTTACCATAAATGTCCCCCACGGCAGTGCCCAGCTTACCATAAATGTCCCCCACGGCAGTGCCCAGCTTACCATAAATGTCCCCCACGGCAGTGCCCAGCTTATCATAAATGTCCCCCACGGCAGTGCCCAGCCTACCATAAATGTCCCCCACAGCAGTGCCCAGCTTATCATAAATGTCCCCCACGGCAGTGCCCAGCCTACCATAAATGTCCCCCACGGCAGTGCTCAGCTTACCATAAATGTCCCCCACAGCAGTGCCCAGCTTATCATAAATGTCCCCCACGGCAGTGCCCAGCTTACCATAAATGTCCCCCACGGCAGTGCCCAGCTTACCATAAATGTCCCCCACGGCAGTGCCCAGCCTACCATAAATGTCCCCCACGGCAGTGCCCAGATCCTCACAAATGTCCCCCACGGCAGTGCCCAGCCTACCATAAATGTCCCCCACGGCAGTGCCCAGCCTATTATAAATGTCCCCCACGGCAGTGCCCAGCCTACCATAAATGTCCCCCACGGCAGTGCCCAGATCCTCACAAATGTCCCCCGTGGCAGTGCCCAGCCTACCATAAATGTCCCCCACGGCAGTGCCCAGCTTATCATAAATGTCCCCCACGGCAGTGCCCAGCCTACCATAAATGTCCCCCATGGCAGTGCCCAGCTTACCATAAATGTCCCCCACGGCAGTGCCCAGCCTACCATAAATGTCCCCCATGGCAGTGCCCAGCTTACCATAAATGTCCCCCACGGCAGTGCCCAGATCCTCACAATTGTTCCCCCCACCCCTGTCAGTGCCTAGTTCCCCATAAACGTCCCCATGGCAGTGTCCAGCAACCTGTTTTTTGGGCTCTGTCCTTGGCAAATGAATGCCCTTGATGTTGATTGTTGGTGGATGGCCAGCGACAGTAATGTCAGTCATCAGTGCCGAGTACAGAGAGGATAGGATGGTGAATGGTTTTCCTTTTATGATAAATAGTGATTTAATTTCTTCTGTCTCTTCACTTCATTTTGCTAATCGGTCCATTGAGTTCGGTGATTCATTTTTTATTTAGTAAAAATTAATTACCATCCAATTATCTGGAGCCATCCTTGGATGAGGGATCTCAGTGCTGCAATGAAGGACAGAATGACAGATGGGAGATGAGCTGTGGGAGGAGAGCAGGAATGCTGGAGGTCTGTCAATGACGACTATTCACATGTCGGTTCAAATCCCAAACACGGCAGTACCTGCATGGAGTTTGCATGTTCTCCCTGTGCCTGCGTGGGTTTCCACTGGGTACTCCAATCAACTCCCACATGCCAAAAACATGCTGGTACATTAATTAGCTCCGGTCTGAATTGGACCGAGTATGTGTATGAAAGTGAAAAAGGAAACTTAGATTGTAAGCTTCTGAGATCAGGAATGATGTGAATGTACAAAACATATGGAAACTGACAGCACAATATATATATATATGGAAAACACAATGTATTTATGTAGCTCTGATATCCACCTCTGAATATAAAACTGCATGTGTATTACACTTCTAATGTCATTCCCCCCACACTGCTCTCCTGTACATACCGAACACTGTCACACCTCCGCACTCCTCTCCTGTACATACCGAACACTGTCACACCTCCGCACTCCTCTCCTGTACATACCGATCACTGTCACACCTCCGCACTCCTCTCCTGTACATACCGAACACTGTCACACCTCCACACTCCTCTCCTGTACATACCGAACACTGTCACACCTCGGCACTCCTCTCCTGTACATACCGAACACTGTCACACCTCCGCACTCCTCTCCTGTACATACCGATCACTGTCACACCTCCGCACTCCTCTCCTGTACCTACTGCCCTCTGTCATACCTCCACACTCCTCTCCTGTACATACCGATCACTGTCATACCCCCCACACTCCTCTCCTGTACATACCGATCACTGTCATACCTCCACACTCCTCTCCTGTACATACCGAACACTGTCACACCTCGGCACTCCTCTCCTGTACATACCGAACACTGTCACACCTCCACACTCCTCTCCTGTACATACCGATCACTGTCATACCCTCCACACTCCTCTCCTGTACATACCGATCTCTGTCACACCTCCACACTCCTCTCCTGTACATACCGATCTCTGTCACACCTCCACACTCCTCTCCTGTACATACCGAACACTGTCACACCTCCACACTCCTCTCCTGTACATACCGATCACTGTCACACCTCCACACTCCTCTCCTGTAGATACCGATCACTGTCACACCTCCACACTCCTCTCCTGTACATACCGATCACTGTCATACCCCCCACACTCCTCTCCTGTACATACCGATCACTGTCATACCTCCACACTCCTCTCCTGTACATACCAATCACTGTCACACCTCCACACTCCTCTCCTGTACATACCGATCACTGTCATACCTCCACACTCCTCTCCTGTATATACCGATCACTGTCATACCCCCCACACTGCTCTCGTGTACATACCGATCACTGTCATACCTCCACACTCCTCTCCTGTACATACCGATCACTGTCATACCTCCACACCCCTCTCCTGTACATACCGATCACTGTCATACCCCCCACACTCCTCTCTTATACATACCGATCACTGTCACACCTCCACACTCCTCTCCTGTACATACCGATCACTATCATACCTCCACACTGCTCTCCTGTACATACCGATCACTGTCATACCTCCACACTCCTCTCCTGTACATACCGATCACTGTCATACCTCTACACTGCTCTTCTGTACATACCGAACACTGTCACACCTCCACACTCCTCCCCTGTACATACCGATCACTGTCATACCTCCACACTGCTCTTCTGTACATACCGAACACTGTCACACCTCCACACTCCTCTCCTGTACATACTGATCACTGTCATACCTTCACACCCCTCTCCTGTACATACCGATCACTGTCATACCCCCCACACTCCTCTCCTGTACATACCGATCACTGTCACACCTCCACACTCCTCTCCTGTACATACCGATCACTGTCATACCTCCACACTGCTCTCCTGTACATACCGATCATTGTCACACCTCCGCACTCCTCTCCTGTACATACCGATCACTGTCACACCTCCGCACTCCTCTCCTGTACATACCGATCACTGTCACACCTCCGCACTCCTCTCCTGTACATACCGATCACTGTCACCTCCTCCACACTCCTGTCCTGTACATACCGATCACTGTCATACCCTCCACACTTCTCTCCTGTACATACCGATCACTGTCATACCCCCACACTCCTCTCCTGTACATACCGATCACTGTCATACCTCCACACTCCTCTCCTGTACATACCGATCACTGTCATACCTCCACACTCCTCTCCTGTACATACCGATCACTGTCATACCTCCACACTCCTCTCTTGTACATACCGATCACTGTCATACCTCCACACTCCTCTCCTGTACATACCGATCACTGTCATACCTCCACACTCCTCTCCTGTACATACCGATCACTGTCATACCCTCCACACTTCTCTCCTGTACATACCGATCACTGTCATACCCCCACACTCCTCTCCTGTACATACCGATCACTGTCACACCTCCACACTCCTCTCCTGTACATACCGATCACTGTCATACCTCCACACTCCTCTCCTGTACATACCGATCACTGTCATACCGCCACACTCCTCTCCTGTACATACCGTTCACTGTCATACCTCCACACTCCTCTCCTGTACAAACCGATCACTGTCACACCCCCCACACTCCTCTCCTGTACATACTGATCACTGTCATACCCTCCACACTCCTCTCCTGTACATACTGATCACTGTCATACCCTCCACACTCCTCTCCTGTACATACCGATCACGGTCACACATCCGCACTCCTCTCCTGTACATACCGATTACTGTCATACCCTCCACACTCCTCTCCTGTACATACCGATCACTGTCATACCGCCACACTCCTCTCCTGTACATACCGATCACTGTCATACCTCCACACTCCTCTCCTGTACAAACCGATCACTGTCACACCCCCCACACTCCTCTCCTGTACATACTGATCACTGTCATACCCTCCACACTCCTCTCCTGTACATACTGATCACTGTCATACCCTCCACACTCCTCTCCTGTACATACCGATCACGGTCACACCTCCGCACTCCTCTCCTGTACATACCGATTACTGTCATACCCTCCACACTCCTCTCCTGTATATACCGATCACTGTAACACCCTCCACACTCCTCTCCTGTACATACCGATCCCTGTCACACCTCCACACTCCTCTCCTGTACATACCGTTCACTGTCATACCGCCACACTCCTCTCCTGTACATACCGATCACTGTCATACCCCCCACACTCCTCTCCTGTACATACCGATCACTGTCATACCTCCACAATCCTCTCCTGTACATACTGCCCTCTGTCATACCTCCACACTCCTCTCCTGAACATATCGCTCACTGTCATACCTCCACACTCCTCTCCTGTACATACCGATCACTGTCATACCTCCACACTCCTCTCCTGTACATACCGATCACTGTCATACCTCCACACTCCTCTCTTGTACATACCGATCACTGTCATACCTCCACACTCCTCTCCTGTACATACCAATCACTGTCATACCTCCACACTCCTCTCCTGTATATACCGATCACTGTCACACCTCCACACTCCTCTCCTGTACATACCGATCACTGTGATACCTCCACACTCCTCTCCTGTACATACCAATCACTGTCATACCTCTACACTCCTCTCCTGTACATACCGATCACTGTCATACCTCCACACTCCTCTCCTGTACATACCGATCACTGTCACACCCTCCACACTCCTCTCCTGTACATACCGATCACTGTCATACCCCTACACTGCTCTCCTGTACATACCGATCACTGTCATACCCCCACACTTCTCTCCTGTACATACCGATCACTGTCATACCCCCCACACTCCGCTCCTGTACATACTGATCACTGTCATACCTCCACACTCCTCTCCTGTACATACCGTTCACTGTCACACCTCCACACTCCTCTCCTGTACATACCATTCACTGTCACACCTCCACACTCCTCTCCTGTACATACTGATCACTGTCATACCTCCACACTCCTCTCCTGTACATACCGATCACTGTCATACCCCCACACTCCTCTCCTGTACATACCGATCACTGTCATACCCTCCACACTCCTCTCCTGTACATACCGATCACTGTCATACCCCCCACACTCCTCTCCTGTACATACCGATCACTGTCACACCTCCACACTCCTCTCCTGTACATACCGTTCACTGTCACACCTCCACACTCCTCTCCTGTACATACTGATCACTGTCATACCTCCACAGTCCTCTCCTGTACATACCGATCACTGTCATACCCTCCACACTCCTCTCCTGTACATACCGATCACTGTCATACCCTCCACACTCCTCTCCTGTACATACCGATCACTGTCACACCTCCGCACTCCTCTCCTGTACATACCGATTACTGTCATACCCTCCACACTCCTCTCCTGTACATACCGATCACTGTCACACCCTCCACACTCCTCTCCTGTACATACCGATCACTGTCACACCTCCACAATCCTCTCCTGTACATACTGCCCTCTGTCATACCTCCACACTCCTCTCCTGAACATATCGCTCACTGTCATACCTCCACACTCCTCTCCTGTACATACCGATCACTGTCATACCTCCACACTCCTCTCCTGTACATACCGATCACTGTCATACCCCCCACTCTCCTCTCCTGTACATACCGATCACTGTCATACCTCCACACTCCTCTCCTGTACATACTGCCCTCTGTCATACCTCCACACTCCTCTCCTGTACATACCGATCACTGTCATACCCTCCACACTCCTCTCCTGTACATAACGATCACTGTCATACCCCCCACACTGCTCTCCTGTACGTACCAATCACTGTCACACCCCCCACACTACTCTCCTGTACATACCGATCACTGTCATACCTCCACACTCCTCTCTTGTACATACCGATCACTGTCATACCTCCACACTCCTCTCTTGTATATACCGATCACTGTCACACCTCCACACTCCTCTCCTGTACATACCGATCACTCTGATACCTCCACACTCCTCTCCTGTACATACCAATCACTGTCATACCTCTACACTCCTCTCCTGTACATACCGATCACTGTCATACCTCCACACTCCTCTCCTGTACATACCGATCACTGTCATACCTCCACACTCCTCTCCTGTACATAACGATCACTGTCACACCCCCCACACTCCTCTCCTGTACATACCGATCACTGTCATACCCCTACACTGCTCTCCTTTACATACCGATCACTGTCATACCCTCCACACTCCTCTCCTGTACATACTGATCACTGTCACACCTCCACACTCCTCTCCTGTACATACCGATCACTGTCATACCTCCCACACTCCGCTCCTGTACATACCGATCACTGTCATACCTCCACACTCCTCTCCTGTACGTACCGTTCACTGTCACACCTCCACACTCCTCTCCTGTACATACCGATCACTGTCATACCTCCACACTCCTCTCCTGTACATACCGATCACTGTCATACCCCCACACTCCTCTCCTGTACATACCGATCACTGTCATACCCTCCACACTCCTCTCCTATACATACCGATCACTGTCATATCCTCCACACTGCTCTCCTGTACATACCGATCATTGTCATACCTCCCACACTCCTCTCCTGTACATACAGATCACTGTCATCCCTCCCACACTCCTCTCCTGTACATACCCATCAGTGTCATACCCCCACACTCCTCTCCTGTACATACTGATCACTGTCATACCTCCACACTCCTCTCCTGTACATACCGATCACTGTCATACCCCCCACACTCCTCTCCTGTACATACCGATCACTGTCACACACCCCACACTCCTCTCCTGTACATACCGATCACTGTCACACCTCCACACTCCTCTCCTGTACATACCGATCACTGTCATACCCCCCACACTCCTCTCCTGTACATACCCATCACTGTTATACCTCCACACTCCTCTCCTGTACATACCGATCACTGTCACACCCCCCACACTCCTCTCCTGTACATACCGATCACTGTCACACCCCCCACACTCTTCTCCTGTACATACCGATCACTGTCATACCCCCTACACTCTTCTGCTGTACATACTGATCACTGTCATACCCCCCACACTCCTCTCCTGTACATACCGATCACTGTCACACCCCCCCACACTCCTCTCCTGTACATACCGATCACTGTCATACCCTCCACACTCCTCTCCTGTACATACCGATCACTGTCACACCCCCCCACACTCCTCTCCTGGACATACCGATCACTGTCACACCTCCACACTCCTCTCCTGTATATACCGATCAGTGTCATACCCTCCACACTCCTCTCCTGTACATACTGATCACTGTCATACCCTCCACACTCCTCTCCTGTACATACCGATCACTGTCACACCCCCCCACACTCCTCTCCTGGACATACCGATCACTGTCACACCTCCACACTCCTCTCCTGTATATACATACTCCTGCAGGTTCAGCTATTGGAAAGTGGAGAGCACAAGTAATCTGCATGACAGCTGACATCTTCAGAGGACTGACGGGGGTCATTCATGTCAGAAGTCACACTGAGTAGTGATGTTTCTGGGACGTGGCGATCTGCGTTTCTGCAATGCCGTATTATTACACTGCGGAATCTTAACCAATCTGGACACATTGCTGTGCTGGTGGGTGTGGCCTCTATGGTGGGTTGGTCTCAGTGAGGCTTTTATGCCCTCTTTGCCCTCAGGTTCATGGAATGTACATGGTGAACATTTTACTTTCAGTGGAGATCTACTAGTACACATTGTGGGATATATAAATCCAGTATATAGCAAATGAAAGCACTGCAACCACGAGCAGACCCCCGTGCTGGTCATTCAGTATAATGTAAACAATGTCTTCACATTAGGATGTGCTGACAGGGGATCCATTGGTTCTAGTGGGGGTCCTGCTCACCAGGGCAGGAACTTAGAAACATGGGGGTCACCAAGTCAGGATTGTGCCATCAGTGACATAACCACGCCAAGTTTCAACCTACGGAAAGGTGTGGCTGGAGTTGGTTAGGTTTAGGCTGTCAGGGGATCCATTGGTTCTAATGGGGGTCCTGCTCACCAGGGCAGGAACTTAGAAACATGGGGGTCACCAAGTCGGGATGGTGCCATCAGTGACATAACCAGGCCAAGCGTCAACCTATGGAAAGGTGCGGCTGGTGTTGGTTAGGTTTAGGCTGTCAGGGGATCCATTGGTTCTAGTGGGGGTCCTGCTCACCAGGGCAGGAACTTAGAAACATAGAGGTCACCAAGTCGGGATGGTGCCATCAGTGACATAACCAGGCCAAGCGTCAACCTATGGAAAGGTGCGGCTGGTGTTGGTTAGGTTTAGGCTGTCAGGGGATCCATTGGTTCTAGTGGGGGTCCTGCTCACCAGGGCAGGAACTTAGAGACATGGGGGTCACCAAGTCAGGATTGTGCCATCAGTGACATAACCAGGCCAAGCTTCTACCTACGGAAAGGTGTGGCTGGAGTTGGTTAGGTTTAGGCTGTCAGGGGATCCATTGGTTCTAGTGGGGGTCCTGCTCACCAGGGCAGGAACTTAGAGACATGGGGGTCACCAAGTCGGGATGGTGCCATCAGTGACATAACCAGGCCAAGCGTCAACCTACGGAAAGGTGTGGCTGGAGTTGGTTAGATTTAGGCTGTCAGGGGATCCATTGGTTCTAGTGGGGGTCCTGCTCACCAGGGCAGGAACTTAGAGACATGGGGGTCACCAAGTCGGGATGGTGCCATCAGTGACATAACCAGGCCAAGTTTCAACCTACGGAAAGGTGCGGCTGGTGTTGGTTAGGTTTAGGCTGTCAGGGGATCCATTGGTTCTAGTGGGGGTCCTGCTCACCAGGGCAGGAACTTAGAAACATAGAGGTCACCAAGTCGGGATGGTGCCATCAGTGACATAACCAGGCCAAGCGTCAACCTATGGAAAGGTGCGGCTGGTGTTGGTTAGGTTTAGGCTGTCAGGGGATCCATTGGTTCTAGTGGGGGTCCTGCTCACCAGGGCAGGAACTTAGAAACATAGAGGTCACCAAGTCGGGATGGTGCCATCAGTGACATAACCAGGCCAAGCGTCAACCTATGGAAAGGTGCGGCTGGTGTTGGTTAGGTTTAGGCTGACAGGGGATCCATTGGTTCTAGTGGGGGTCCTGCTCACCAGGGCAGGAACTTAGAAACATGGGGGTCACCAAGTCAGGATTGTGCCATCAGTGACATAACCACGCCAAGTTTCAACCTACGGAAAGGTGTGGCTGGAGTTGGTTAGGTTTAGGCTGTCAGGGGATCCATTGGTTCTAATGGGGGTCCTGCTCACCAGGGCAGGAACTTAGAAACATGGGGGTCACCAAGTCTGGATGGTGCCATCAGTGACATAACCAGGCCAAGCGTCAACCTATGGAAAGGTGCGGCTGGTGTTGGTTAGGTTTAGGCTGTCAGGGGATCCATTGGTTCTAGTGGGGGTCCTGCTCACCAGGGCAGGAACTTAGAAACATAGAGGTCACCAAGTCGGGATGGTGCCATCAGTGACATAACCAGGCCAAGCGTCAACCTATGGAAAGGTGCGGCTGGTGTTGGTTAGGTTTAGGCTGTCAGGGGATCCATTGGTTCTAGTGGGGGTCCTGCTCACCAGGGCAGGAACTTAGAGACATGGGGGTCACCAAGTCAGGATTGTGCCATCAGTGACATAACCAGGCCAAGCTTCTACCTACGGAAAGGTGTGGCTGGAGTTGGTTAGGTTTAGGCTGTCAGGGGATCCATTGGTTCTAGTGGGGGTCCTGCTCACCAGGGCAGGAACTTAGAGACATGGGGGTCACCAAGTCGGGATGGTGCCATCAGTGACATAACCAGGCCAAGCGTCAACCTACGGAAAGGTGTGGCTGGAGTTGGTTAGATTTAGGCTGTCAGGGGATCCATTGGTTCTAGTGGGGGTCCTGCTCACCAGGGCAGGAACTTAGAGACATGGGGGTCACCAAGTCGGGATGGTGCCATCAGTGACATAACCAGGCCAAGTTTCAACCTACGGAAAGGTGCGGCTGGTGTTGGTTAGGTTTAGGCTGTCAGGGGATCCATTGGTTCTAGTGGGGGTCCTGCTCACCAGGGCAGGAACTTAGAAACATAGAGGTCACCAAGTCGGGATGGTGCCATCAGTGACATAACCAGGCCAAGCGTCAACCTATGGAAAGGTGCGGCTGGTGTTGGTTAGGTTTAGGCTGTCAGGGGATCCATTGGTTCTAGTGGGGGTCCTGCTCACCAGGGCAGGAACTTAGAAACATAGAGGTCACCAAGTCGGGATGGTGCCATCAGTGACATAACCAGGCCAAGCGTCAACCTATGGAAAGGTGCGGCTGGTGTTGGTTAGGTTTAGGCTGTCAGGGGATCCATTGGTTCTAGTGGGGGTCCTGCTCACCAGGGCAGGAACTTAGAGACATGGGGGTCACCAAGTCAGGATTGTGCCATCAGTGACATAACCAGGCCAAGCTTCTACCTACGGAAAGGTGTGGCTGGAGTTGGTTAGGTTTAGGCTGTCAGGGGATCCATTGGTTCTAGTGGGGGTCCTGCTCACCAGGGCAGGAACTTAGAGACATGGGGGTCACCAAGTCGGGATGGTGCCATCAGTGACATAACCAGGCCAAGCGTCAACCTACGGAAAGGTGTGGCTGGAGTTGGTTAGATTTAGGCTGTCAGGGGATCCATTGGTTCTAGTGGGGGTCCTGCTCACCAGGGCAGGAACTTAGAGACATGGGGGTCACCAAGTCGGGATGGTGCCATCAGTGACATAACCAGGCCAAGCGTCAACCTACGGAAAGGTGTGGCTGGAGTTTGTTAGGTTTAGGCTGTCAGGAGATCCATTGGTTCTAATGGGGGGTCCTGCTCACCAGGGCAGGAACTTAGAAACATGGGGGTCACCAAGTCAGGATTGTGCCATCAGTGACATAACCAGGCCAAGTTTCAACCTACGGAAAGGTGTGGCTGGAGTTGGTTAGGTTTAGGCTGTCAGGGGATCCATTGGTTCTAATGGGGGTCCTGCTCACCAGGGCAGGAACTTAGAAACATGGGGGTCACCAAGTCGGGATGGTGCCATCAGTGACATAACCAGGCCAAGCGTCAACCTATGGAAAGGTGCGGCTGGTGTTGGTTAGGTTTAGGCTGTCAGGGGATCCATTGGTTCTAGTGGGGGTCCTGCTCACCAGGGCAGGAACTTAGAGACATGGGGGTCACCAAGTCAGGATTGTGCCATCAGTGACATAACCAGGCCAAGCTTCTACCTACGGAAAGGTGTGGCTGGAGTTGGTTAGGTTTAGGCTGTCAGGGGATCCATTGGTTCTAGTGGGGGTCCTGCTCACCAGGGCAGGAACTTAGAGACATGGGGGTCACCAAGTCGGGATGGTGCCATCAGTGACATAACCAGGCCAAGCGTCAACCTATGGAAAGGTGCGGCTGGTGTTGGTTAGGTTTAGGCTGTCAGGGGATCCATTGGTTCTAGTGGGGGTCCTGCTCACCAGGGCAGGAACTTAGAGACATGGGGGTCACCAAGTCGGGATGGTGCCATCAGTGACATAACCAGGCCAAGTTTCTACCTACAAAAAGGTGTGGCTGGAGTTGGTTAGGTTTAGGCTGTCAGGGGATCCATTGGTTCTAGTGGGGGTCCTGCTCACCAGGGCAGGAACTTAGAGACATGGGGGTCACCAAGTCGGGATGGTGCCATCAGTGACATAACCAGGCCAAGTTTCTACCTACAAAAAGGTGTGGCTGGAGTTGGTTAGGTTTAGTGATTGAGTTTAGTTTTGAGTTTCGGGGTTTGGTTAGTTTAAGTGTCAGGGTTATGTTACAATTAAAGAGATATTGTAAAGAATGAAAGAAAACCTTTTCTATAAAAGACGCTAACTGTTTTAAAATGGTTTAAATAAATTTTAAATGATGTGGTGTCGGGGATTTCAGTCTTTGCAGATGACACCAAGCTGCGCCATGGAATAACGTCCTTACAGGATGTCCCTAACTTACAAGTACCTCTGGAATTTCCCCCTGTTCTAGGGATTTTGGAGGAAGGCTCTAGAGGCAGTGGGTGGATCTGAGGAGTGGCTGGCTGCCCTCTTGAGGGGTCCTAGCCAATCCCCAACAAGAGGTTAGCAAGGGGCTGGACATTCTTAAAAGTGTTGGTGCCTGCTCAGTAGCAGGAATGTGGGAGCAGAAGCTGGAGGAGAGGTTGGGTGGAAGATGTGAGGCTGAAGGAAGGAGGCTGCATGGAGGCCCAGTGGGATGGAGCCTTCCTGCAGGTCTGGAGCTGGAGAGGAGGAAAGCTTGCAACTCATTGGCCCCCTGAGAGAGGACCACCTGTATGGCAGGGAAGGAGAGGCTCAGCTGATAGGCCTGGTGGCACTCATCAGCCCACAAGTGGTACAGGAATGAGTACCCCTGCACCCCCTGAGTGGATAGAGGAGGAAAACCGGCCACCTACCAGTGACTGTCTAGCTCTTAAAGTAGCAGAAACCAGATTCCTGTTCAGAGACACCCCCAGATTGCTAGGTAAAGAGGAGAAGTTCATCTAGGGTCCAGGGTGGTACACTAAGGAGACACTGGCTAGCTCTCCAACAAAGACTGTGCTGCAGAGAAGGCTTATAAATCGTTCCAGAAGTTGTCCTCAGTTTGTCGGTACCCTTAGGCATCCTGTACACCCCTAACCCGATCCCAGTTCAAATCCCTCAATAAAACAACAAAACCAAAGCTTGAGGACTGATTTCTGCCTCTGGATGCAAGCTTTTGTGGAAATGCGTAATGCCTGGTTGTGCAGGACTAATCTTCTAGCGACTTCTAAGGGGGTTGTGCTAAATTGATAAGTTCTGCACTTGAGGGCTAAGAATATGCATCATACATACTGGGGGGGGGGGCGGTACAACGGGGGACGGGGGGTCAATGGTGGAGAAGGATCTGGGGGGTTCAATGGTGGAGAAGGATCTTGGGGGGTCAATAGTGTAGAAGGATCTGGAGGTTCACAAGCTTAATAATGGAATGCAATGCCAAGCTGTGGGTCCCCCCCCCCCCCCGATACAAATCATTAGTAAGACCTCATCTGGTGATAAGAGGCACGGAGGAGTTCAGCTATGAGGAAAGATTAGAGGAACTGAATTTATTCTCTACTGAGAGGAGGAGATTAAGGGGGGTATGATCTCCATGTATAATACATAAGGGGGGATATGATCTCCATGTATAATACATAAGGGGGGGTATGATCTCCATGTATAATACATAAGGGGGGGATATGATCTCCATGTATAATACATAAGGGGGGGATATGATCTCCATGTATAATACATAAGGGGGATATGATCTCCATGTATAATACATAAGGGGGGATATGATCTCCATGTATAATACATAAGGGGGGATATGATCACCATGTATAATACATAAGGGGATATGATCACCATGTATAATACATAAGGGGGGTATGATCACCATGTATAATACATAAGGGGGGATATGATCTCCATGTATAATACATAAGGGGGGATATGATCTCCATGTATAATACATAAGGGGGGATATGATCTCCATGTATAATACATAAGGGGGGATATGATCTCCATGTATAATACATAAGGGGGATATGATCTCCATGTATAATACATAAGGGGGGGATATGATCTCCATGTATAATACATAAGAGGGGATATGATCACCATGTATAATACATAAGGGGGGATATGATCTCCATGTATAATACATAAGGGGGGATATGATCTCCATGTATAATACATAAGGGGGATATGATCTCCATGTATAATACATAAGGAGGATATGATCTCCATGTATAATACATAAGGGGGGGATATGATCTCCATATATAATACATAAGGGGGGGATATGATCTCCATGTATAATACATAAGGGGGATATGATCACCATGTATAATACATAAGGGGGGGATATGATCTCCATGTATAATACATAAGGGGGGATATGATATCCATGTATAATACATAAGGGGGGATATGATCTCCGTGTATAATACATAAATGGGGGATATGATCTCCATGTATAATACATAAGGGGGGATATGATCTCCATGTATAATACATAAGGGGGGGATATGATCTCCATGTATAATACATAAGGGGGGGATATGATCTCCATGTATAATACATAAGGGGGGGGGATATGATCACCATGTATAATACATAAGGGGGATATGATCTCCATGTATAATACATAAGGGGGGATATGATCTCCATGTATAATACATAAAGGGGGATATGATCTCCATGTATAATACATAAGGGGGGGGGGGATATGATCTCCATGTATAATACATAAGGGGGGGGATATGATCTCCATGTATAATACATAAGGGGGGGGGATATGATCACCATGTATAATACATAAGGGGGATATGATCTCCATGTATAATACATAAGGGGGGATATGATCTCCATGTATAATACATAAGGGGGATATGATCTCCATGTATAATACATAAGGGGGATATGATCTCCATGTATAATACATAAGGGGGGGGATATGATCTCCATGTATAATACATAAGGGGGGGATATGATCTCCATGTATAATACATAAGGGGGGGATATGATCTCCATGTATAATACATAAGGGGGGATATGATCACCATGTATAATACATAAGGGGGATATGATCTCCATGTATAATACATAAGGGGGGATATGATCTCCATGTATAATACATAAGGGGGATATGATCTCCATGTATAATACATAAGGGGGGGATATGATCACCATGTATAATACATAAGGGGGGGGGGATATGATCTCCATGTATAATACATAAGGGGGGATATGATCTCCATGTATAATACATAAGGGGGGATATGATCTCCATGTATAATACATAAGGGGGGATATGATCACCATGTATAATACATAAGGGGGGGATATGATTTCCATGTATAATACATAAGGGGGGGATATGATTTCCATGTATAATACATAAGGGGGGATATGATCTCCATGTATAATACATAAGGGGGGGATATGATCTCCATGTATAATACATAAGGGGGGGATATGATTTCCATGTATAATACATAAGGGGGGATATGATCTCCATGTATAATACATAAGGGGGGGATATGATCTCCATGTATAATACATAAGTGGTCCATATAGTGAACTTGGTGTAGAGTTATTCATTTTAAGTAGTGATAGGCCGAACACCCCCCCTGTTTGGTTCATGGGCGAACATAACCCTAACCTAACCAAACCGGGACAATTCACTAAGCGTTATCTTACCACATCTGAGTATGCGGTAAGATGCTGCACAGCTACTAAATATGACCCTTCGGATCTGGTATGGATTTTGAGAGGTACCCCAATGCCAAAATTTAAAAAAAAAATGGTTTGGGGGTCCCCCAAATCCACACCAGACCCTTATCCAAATGTATCACTTATACACAGAATATAACTGGATATAACTTTTATAGGGAATTTTGACCCAGGGAATATCCGATTGCCTCTCGGGGGATCAGGAAGGAATTTTCTCCTGCAGGGGCAAATTGGATCGTGCTTTATTGGGTTTTTTTGCCTTCCTCTGGATGCACTGTGGTTATATGGGATCGTATATAATTAGTTTCCCCCTTCTGTTGGCTGTACTGGATGGACTTTTTTCAACCAGACTACCTATGAAATTATGTAATCCAAAATCGATAAAAGCTAAAGGACACCAGTCACGGTGGATCCAAGCTGTGGTAATGTTCTTTTCAAGTCCTGGATACAGATGAAGACTTCTCTGACTTTACTGATACAGCCAGGCAGCAAGCATTTTCTAAAGGGCATCTCAGCAATGGCATCACTTGTCCCCTTTATGGATATCCTTCATTGGACTGGGGGGGCCATGTGTGACCAATGGCAGATGGGCCAGCTGTGTGTCTATATATAGATGTCTCCTATTGTCAATGAGCCGTGTTTGCTTCATATGTAGGTCAAGTACATAAAATGCCAGCAGAAGAAATTCAGATCAGAGCTGGATGGACCATTCTCCCCCCCCCCTTCTCTGCAGAGAGGGGAAATTTCCACTTTATGCTCCATACAAAAAACTGCCATCATCTCATTTCAGAGACCAAAGAGGTGCAAGCTGACGGGTCACAGGTACATCTGGCCCATTCCATCCGGCAGCTGTAGACAAGAACGTAATAAAAATATATTTCACTTTCCTAAGATTATCAGAAATAATCGATCAGATGCTATGGATCAATGAGTGGACTGTCTTCTGCAGTGATCAGAATGATTGATTTATCTGGAATCTCCTTATAATAAAGTACAGAAAGGAGGCCAGAGGACGCTCATCCTTTGCATGCGTGTCGCTTTCATCATATCACTCGTATCACATTCAGAAGGTATTTGTCTGCAGAACTTACAATCTAAACCTTCTTATGCAATGTCCCAGAGGTCACTATTTTATTATTACAGGTACTTATATAGCACCACTACTGCCAGGTGGAGGTGCTAACCACATGCTGCTCACGGCTAGCATCAGAAAATGTGGCGTCACACATGGAGCTCTGTCTGGGAGAAGGGCCAGACATTGGACATTTGGAGGGATTGGTTTTGGGGGAAGGTGTGTGTGACGAACCGGCCCTTTGTGATAACATTTTGCCCTGTTTCATTTTCCTCCTCTTTGTAAAGCTGTTATGTAGACAGACATTCTACACTGTTTAGGGAAATGTGACCTTGTAGTCCTTCCCTTCTATAGAGTTCAAACTGTATTGTTGGGTTGTAGGGTTTTGTTGTGGGTGGGGAAAACCCGGTGCCAGGCTGTCTGGGGGGGGGAGCTGCATATAATGAACTGTGTTCAATAAAGATTCATTTCACCCTACACGAAGTTCCGACTCGTGGTTTGGGATAGCAGGGAAGGATTGGTTTTGAGCTATAATACCCGCCTTGACAGAGCGCTGGAAGACTTGCTGGAAAAGGGGACCATTGGGTGAGACGCATCGCTCCGCACGAGGAAGCCCAGGCAGAACTGTTCCGCCACAGTGTGTACATTCACTGGCATGATTGTGTGAGCTGTCCATTGGAAGGGCTCAGCAGGAGCTGCATGGAGTATGTAGTCTGCTGGATCACTTCTTGGCGTTATGGAAGGTCATGCTGCTCATTCCTCTCTGGCAACACTTGGAATCTTGGCTGAGGTGTTGCCTAGGGCAGCACAAAAACGAAACACAGCACTGCATATTTATTTCAGGAAAGATTTGCTGTAAAGTCAAGTCAAAACTTTTCTTTATGTTTTCAATAAAGTGGGTAACAGTCAGAACCCCTGTCAAGTTTTTATTTGTATCCTCTATGGGGAAATTTCCATTTACTTCCTGTCCTGGTGTCACTACTACAGGAAATGAGAAGATGCCACTGACAGAGAAAGGGACATACAGAAATGAAAAACAGCCTTCCCATCCAAAACAAATGTGTGTTAGTTGCTGTGTCCCCATCAGAGAGAAATCTCATCACTTCCTGCCCTTAGAACACAACTGAGGCTAAATCTCCCCATTGGGGACACAGCAGTGCAATACTGACCGAGATTCTAACCCTCCCCATTGTACAAATCCCTGGCCTCCATTCCAATGTGCAGGACAAGGAGAAGACCTCAGATACACCTTATACTATAGAACATTTATAAATACACAGCAACCCACAGGGTCAAAATGGAAAAATCCAATACGCTCCGTGGCAACAACTAAAAGATCGAAGGATTGGAATGTAGTTAGTGAGGCTTCTAGGCACAGAGCAGTTCATGTAGAAACCCAAACCATGCTAGAAGGATACAATACAATAGAGTTACATGCAATCATATCTAGAGTGGACCATCAAGCCTGCCACAGATGTATGAAACCAGGGAAGAGTCCTGCCACAGACCCGTGCATGAAACCGATGAAGAGTCCTGCCACAGACCCGTGCATGAAACCGGGGAAGAGTCCTGCCACAGACCCGTGCATGAAACCGATGAAGAGTCCTGCCACAAACACGTGTATGAAACCGGGGAAGAGTCCTGCCACAGACCCGTGCATGAAACCGATGAAGAGTCCTGCCACAAACACGTGTATGAAACCGGGGAAGAGTCCTGCCACAGACACGTGTATGAAACCGATGAAGAGTCCTGCCACAGACACGTGTATGAAACCGATGAAGAGTCCTGCCACAAACACGTGTATGAAACCGGGGAAGAGTCCTGCCACAGACCCGTGTATGAAACCGAGGAAGAGTCCTACCACAGACCCATGTATGAAATCGGGGAAGAGTCCTGCCACAGACCAATGTATGAAACTGGGGAAGAGTCCTGCCACAGACCCGTGTACAAAACCGGGGAAGAATCCTGCCACAGACCCATGTATGAAACCGGGGAAGAGACCTGCCACAGACACGTGCATGAAACCGATGAAGAGTCCTGCCACAGACACGTGTATGAAACCGATGAAGAGTCCTGCCACAGACCCGTGTATGAAACCGAGGAAGAGTCCTATCACAGACCCGTGTATGAAACCGAGGAAGAGTCCTACCACAGACCCGTGTATGAAACCGGGGAAGAGTCCTGCCACAGACCCGTGTATGAAACCGAGGAAGAGTCCTACCACAGACCCATGTATGAAATCGGGGAAGAGTCCTGCCACAGACCAATGTATGAAACTGGGGAAGAGTCCTGCCACAGACCCGTGTACAAAACCGGGGAAGAATCCTGCCACAGACCCATGTATGAAACCGGGGAAGAGTCCTGCCACAGACCCATGTATGAAACCGGGGAAGAGACCTGCCACAGACCCATGTATGGAACCCGGAAGAATCCTGCCACAGACCCGTGTACGAAACTGAGGAAGAGTCCTGCCATGGACCCATGTATGAAACAGGGGAAGGGTCCTGCCACAGACCCGTGTATGAAACCGGGGAAGAGTCCTGCCATGGACCCATATATGAAACTGGGGAAGAGTCCTGCCACGGACCGTGTATGAAACCGGGATGAATCCTGCCAGAGACCCATGTACAAAACCGGGGAAGAGTCCTGCCACAGATGTATGAAACCGGGAAGAGTCCTGCCACGGACACGTGTATGAAACCGGGGAAGAGACCTGCCACAGACCCGTGAATGGAACCCGGAAGAATCCTGCCACAGACCTGTGTATGAAACTGGGGAAGAGTCCTGCCACAGACCCGTTTATGAAACTGGGATGAATCCTGCCACAGACCCATGTATGAAACTGGGATGAATCCTGCCACAGACCCGTGTATAAAACTGGGGAAGAGTCCTGCCACAGATGTATGAAACCGGGAAGAGTCCTGCCACGGACACGTGTATAAAACCGGGGAAGAGACCTGCCACAGACCCGTGAATGGAACCCGGAAGAATCCTGCCACAGACCTGTGTATGAAACTGGGGAAGAGTCCTGCCACAGACCCGTTTATGAAACTGGGATGAATCCTGCCACAGACCCATGTATGAAACTGGGGAAGAGTCCTGCCACAGACCCATGTATGAAACTGGGATGAATCCTGCCACAGACCCGTGTATGGAACCCGGATGAATCCTGCCAAAGACCTGTGTACGAAACCGGGGAAGAGTTCTGCCACAGACCCGTGTATGAAACTGGGGAAAGTCCTGCCATGGACCCATTTATGAAACCGAGGAAGAGTCCTGCCACAGACCCGTGTATGAAACTGGGGAAGAGTCCTGCCACAGACCCGTGTATGAAACTGGGGAAGAGTCTTGCCACAGACCCATTTATGAAACCGAGGAAGAGTCCTGCCACAGACCCATTTATGAAACTGGGGAAGAGTCCTGCCACAGACCCGTGTATGGAACCCGGATGAATCCTGCCAAAGACCTGTGTACGAAACCGGGGAAGAGTTCTGCCACAGACCCGTGTATGAAACTGGGGAAAGTCCTGCCATGGACCCATTTATGAAACCGAGGAAGAGTCCTGCCACAGACCCGTGTATGAAACTGGGGAAGAGTCCTGCCACAGATCCATTTATGAAACTGGGGAAGAGTCCTGCCACAGACCCGTGTATGGAACCCGGATGAATCCTGCCAAAGACCTGTGTACGAAACCGGGGAAGAGTTCTGCCACAGACCCGTGTATGAAACTGGGGAAAAGTCCTGCCATGGACCCATTTATGAAACCGAGGAAGAGACCTGCCACAGACCCGTGAATGGAACCCGGAAGAATCCTGCCACAGACCTGTGTATGAAACTGGGGAAGAGTCCTGCCACAGACCCGTTTATGAAACTGGGATGAATCCTGCCACAGACCCGTGTATGAAACTGGGGAAGAGTCCTGCCACAGACCCATGTATGAAACTGGGATGAATCCTGCCACAGACCCGTGTATGGAACCCGGATGAATCCTGCCAAAGACCTGTGTACGAAACCGGGGAAGAGTTCTGCCACAGACCCGTGTATGAAACTGGGGAAAGTCCTGCCATGGACCCATTTATGAAACCGAGGAAGAGTCCTGCCACAGACCCGTGTATGAAACTGGGGAAGAGTCCTGCCACAGACCCGTGTATGAAACTGGGGAAGAGTCCTGCCACAGACCCATTTATGAAACTGGGGAAGAGTCCTGCCACAGACCCGTGTATGAAACCGGGGAAGAGTCCTGCCACAGACCCGTGTATGAAACCGGGATGAATCCTGCCACAGACCCGTGTATGGAACCCGGAAGAATCCTGCCACAGACCCGTGTATGAAACTGGGGAAGAGTCCTGCCACAGACCCGTGTATGAAACTGGGATGAATCCTGCCACAGACCCGTGTATGGAACCCAGATGAATCCTGCCACAGACCTGTGTATGAAACTGGGGAAGAGTCCTGCCACAGACCCGTGTATGAAACTGGGGAAAAGTCCTGCTATGGACCATGTATGAAACTGGGGAAGAGTCCTGCCGCAGACCCATTTATGAAACCGAGGAAGAGTCCTGCCACAGACCCATTTATGAAACCGGGGAAGAGTCCTGCCACAGACCCATTTATGAAACCGGGGAAGAGTCCTGCCATGGACCATGTATGAAACTGGGGAAGAGTCCTGCCACAGACCTGTGTATGAAACCGGGGAAGAGTCCTGCCACAGACCCGTGTATGAAACTGGGGAAGAATCCTGCCATGGACCAGTTTATGAAACCGGGAAGAATCCTGTCACAGACCCGTGTATGAAATCGGGGAAGAGTCCTGCCACAGACCCGTGTATGAAACTGGGGAAGAATCCTGCCATGGACCCGTGTATGAGACTGGGAAGAATCCTGCCACAGACCCGTGTATGAAACCGGTAAGAATCCTGCCATGGATCCATGAATGAAACCGGGAAAAATACTGCCACAGATCCGTGTATGAAACTGGGAAGAATCCTGGCACAGATTTGTGTATGAAACTAGGAAGAATCCTGGCACAAAGCCATATATGAAATGGGGAAAGAGTCCTGCCACGGACCCGTGTATGAAACTGGGAAGAATCCTGCCATGGATTCATGTATGAAACCGGGGAAGAGTCCTGCCACGGACCCGTGTATGAAACCGGGGAAGAGTCCTGCCATGGACCCGTGTATGAAACTGGGAAGAATCCTGCCATGGACCCATGTATGAAACCGGGGAAGAGTCCTGCCACGGACCCATGTATGAAACCGGGGAAGAGTCCTGCCACGGACCCAAGTATGAAACCGGGGAAGAGTCCTGCCACAGACCCATTTATGAAACTGGGAAGAATCCTGCCATGAATCAGTGTATGAAAAAAAGGAAGAGTCCTGCCACGGACCCATGTACGAAATTGGGGAAGAGTCCTGCCATGAATCAGTGTATGAAACCAAGGAAGAGTCCTGCCATGGAAATAACATCTGTCTGTTCATCACCTTTCCCGCCTCTGTGCAGAAAATGATAGAATAGGGCCGGGAACAAACTCTTCTGTAGCGGCTGCACACGGAGAGAAGGCAGAAGATGACACATTGACTCAAAATAAACTGATTTGCATAAGAAATGAAAAAAATGAAGGAAAATGACAGCAGTTTAAAAACCGGCTTCATTTCCATCCGGAATGGCTGCAGCTGTGCCATTAGTGAAGGCGCCTCGTCATGCTTGTTAGAAGGATGCTGGGAGGGGGTTCATCCATGGAGAAATGGAACCTCAGATCAAACATCATTTAGTAAATAATACACCCACCCTACATGAGGATTCAGCATCCATGTGGACAGGATCTGAGCAGTACATGGTTGGGTGTGTTTGGACCTTATTATTCAGGACCCGTCGAAGGTGTGAAAATCGTTTTTCGGTTTCCTCTGATTGGATATGAGGAAAATGGCTTAAAAATCATGCCCAATGCCCCCCCCCCCAGTCTGGACAGGAAAGGACGACATGTTAGATCAGTGATAAATCTTTGTAACGGATATCTAATCAGATGACCTGCTCTATGCATAGCTTATCCAGGCAAAATCAGATTGCCTTCTGGGGGATCGGAAAGGAATGTCTTGCCTCCTATGAAGTGAATTAGATCAAGATTTATAGGGGGGGTCTCTACCTCTGAATCAACTGCGGATAGAGGATTGTGTATATTGAGGGGATGGATTGTAGATATGGAGGGGATGGGATTGTAGATATGGAGGGATGGGATTGTAGATATGAAGGGGATGGGATTGTAGATATGGAGGGGATGGAATTGTAGATATGGAGGGGATGGGATTGTAGATCTGGAGGGGATGGGATTGTGTATATGGAGGGGATAGGATTGTAGATATGGAGGGGATGGATTGTAGATATGGAGGGGATAGGATTATAGATATGGAGAGGATGGGATTGTAGATATGGAGGGGATGGGATTGTAGATATGGAGGGGATGGGATTATAGATATGGAGGGGATTGTAGATATGGAGGGGATGGAGTATAGGTATAGAGGGATAGAGTTATAGATATGGAGGGGATGGGATTGTGTATATTAAGGGGATATATTGTAGACATGGAGAGGATGGGATTGTAGATATGGAGGCAATGGGATTGTAGATATGGAGGGGATAGATTGTAGATATGGAGGGGATTGTAGATATGGAGAGCATGGGATTGTAGATATGGAGGGGATGGGATTGTAGACATTGAGTTGATGGACTGTGTATATGGAGGGGATGGGATTGTAGACATGAAGGGGATGGATTGTAGATATGGAGGGGATGAAACTGTAGATATGGAGGGGATGGGACTGTAGATATGGAGGGGAGGGGATTGTAGATATGGAAGGGATTGTAGATATGGAAGGGATGGGATTGTGTATATGGAGGGGATGGATTGTAGATATGGAGGGGATGGATTGTAGATAAGAGGGGATGGGATTGTAGATATGGAAGGGATTGTAGATATGGAAGGGATGGGATTGTGTATATGGAAGAGAAGGGGTTGTAGATATGGAAGGAATGGGATTGTGTATATGGAGGGGATGGATTGTAGATATGGAGGGGATGGATTGTAGATAAGAGGGGATGGGATTGTAGATATGGAGGGGATGGATTGTAGATATGGAGGGGATGGGATTGTAGATATGGAGGGGATGGATTGTAGATATGGAGGGGATGGGATTGTAGATATGGAGGGGATGGATTGTAGACATGGAGGGGATGGGATTGTAGATATGGAGGGGATAGGATTGTGTATATGGAGGAGATGGGATTGCAGATATGGAGGAGATGGGATTGTAGATATGGGATGGGATTGTGTATAATAAGGGGATGGGATTGTAGATATGGAGGGGATGGATTGTAGATATGGAGGGGATGGATTGTAGATATGGAGGGGATGAAACTGTAGATATGGAGGGGATGGGATTGTAGATATGGAAGGGATGGGATTGTGTATATGGAGGGGATGGTTTGTAGATATGGAGGGGATTGTAGACATGGAGGGGAAGGGAATATAGATATGGAGAAGATAGATTGTAGATATTGAGGGTATAGGATTGTAGATATTGAGGGGATGGGATTGTAGATATGGAGGGGATGGGATTGTAGATATGGAGGGGATTGTAGATATGGAGGGGATGGGATTGTAGATATGGAGGGGATGGGATTGTAGATATGGAGGGGATGGGATTGTAGATATGGAGGGGATTGGATTGTAGATATGGAGGGGATGGATTGTAGATATGGAGGGGATGGGATTGTAGATATGGAGGGGATGGATTGTAGATATGGAGGGGATGGTTTGTAGATATGGAGGGGATTGGATTGTAGATATGGAGGGGAGGGGATTGTAGATATGGAGGGGATGGATTGTAGATATGGAGGGGAGGGGATTGTAGATATGGAGGGGATGGATTGTAGATATGGAGGGGAGGGGATTGTAGATATGGAGGGGATGGATTGTAGATATGGAGGGGATGGGATTGTAGATATGGAGGGGATGGGATTGTAGATATGGAGGGGATGGGATTGTAGATATGGAGGGGATTGGATTGTAGATATGGAGGGGATGGATTGTAGATATGGAGGGGATGGGATTGTAGATATGGAGGGGATGGATTGTAGATATGGAGGGGATGGGATTGTAGATATGGAGGGGATGGTTTGTAGATATGGAGGGGATTGGATTGTAGATATGGAGGGGAGGGGATTGTAGATATGGAGGGGATGGATTGTAGATATGGAGGGGAGGGGATTGTAGATATGGAGGGGATGGATTGTAGATATGGAGGAGATGGGATTGTAGATATGGAGGGGATGGGATTGTAGATATGGAGGGGATGGATTGTAGATATGGAGGGGATGGATTGTAGATATGGAGGGGATGGATTGTAGATATGGAGGGGATGGGATTGTAGATATGGAGGGGATGGATTGTAGATATGGAGGGGATGGGATTGTAGATATGGAGGGGATGGGATTGTGTATATGAAGGGGATGGATTGTAGATATGGAGGGGATGGATTGTAGATATGGAGGGGATTGTAGATATGGAGGGGATGGGATTGTAGATATGGAGGGGATGGGATTGTAGATATGGAGGAGATGGATTGTAGATATGGAGGGGATGGGATTGTAGATATGGAGGTATACACGGATGGAAGATCGGACATACACAGTATACACAGATATAAGATCGGTCATGCGTGGTATACACAGACAGAAGGTCGGTCATGCGTTGTATACACAGACAGAAGGTCGGTCATGCGCGGTATACACAGACAGAAGGTCGGTCATGTGCGGTATACACAGACAGAAGGGCGGTCATGCGTTGTATACACAG
Source organism: Staurois parvus (assembly GCF_062004578.1). Taxonomy (NCBI): domain Eukaryota; kingdom Metazoa; phylum Chordata; class Amphibia; order Anura; family Ranidae; genus Staurois; species Staurois parvus. Next base: position 105,279 of record NW_028320317.1, on the reverse strand, counting down.
ACAGAAGATCGGTCATACGCGGTATACACAGACAGAAGATCGGTCATGCGCGGTATACACAGACAGAAGATCGGTCATGTGCGGTATACACAGACAGAAGATCGGTCATGCGCGGTATACACAGACAGAAGATCGGTCATGTGCGGTATACACAGACAGAAGATCGGTCATGCGCGGTATACACAGACAGAAGGTCGATCATGCGTTGTACACACAGACAGAAGGTCGGTCATGCGTTGTATACACAGACAGAAGATCGGTCATACGCGGTATACACAGACAGAAGATCGGTCATGCGCGGTATACACAGACAGAAGATCGGTCATGCGTGGTATACACAGACAGAAGATCGGTCATGCGCGGTATACACAGACAGAAGGTCCGTCATGTGCGGTATACACAGACAGAAGGGCGGTCATGTGCGGTATACACAGACAGAAGGTCCGTCATGCGCGGTATACACAGACAGAAGGGCGGTCATGCGTTGTATACACAGACAGAAGGTCGGTCATGCGTTGTATACACAGACAGAAGATCGGTCATGTGCGGTATACACAGACAGAAGGTCCGTCATGTGCGGTATACACAGACAGAAGGTCGGTCATGCGTTGTATACACAGACAGAAGATCGGTCATGCGCGGTATACACAGACAGAAGGTCGGTCATGTGCGGTATACACAAACAGAAGGTCCGTCATGCGTGGTATACACAGACAGAAGATCGGTCATGTGCGGTATACACAGACAGAAGGTCCGTCATGTGCGGTATACACAGACAGAAGGGCGGTCATGTGCGGTATACACAGACAGAAGGTCGGTCATGCGCGGTATACACAGACAGAAGGGCGGTCATGCGTTGTATACAGAGACAGAAGGTCGGTCATGTGCGGTATACACAGACAGAAGGGCGGTCATGTGCGGTATACACAGACAGAAGATCGGTCATGCATGGTATACACAGACAGAAGATCGGTCATGTGCGGTATACACAGACAGAAGGTCCGTCATGTGCGGTATACACAGACAGAAGGGCGGTCATGCGTTGTATACACAGACAGAAGATCGGTCATGCGCGGTATACACAGACAGAAGGTCGGTCATGTGCGGTATACACAAACAGAAGGTCCGTCATGCGTGGTATACACAGACAGAAGATCGGTCATGTGCGGTATACACAGACAGAAGGTCCGTCATGTGCGGTATACACAGACAGAAGGGCGGTCATGCGTTGTATACAGAGACAGAAGGTCGGTCATGTGCGGTATACACAGACAGAAGGGCGGTCATGTGCGGTATACACAGACAGAAGGGCGGTCATGTGCGGTATACACAGACAGAAGATCGGTCATGCGTTGTATACACAGACAGAAGGTCGGTCATGTGCGGTATACACAGACAGAAGGGCGGTCATGTGCGGTATACACAGACAGAAGATCGGTCATGTGCGGTATACACAGACAGAAGGTCGGTCATGTGCGGTATACACAGACAGAAGGGCGGTCATGCGTTGTATACACAGACAGAAGGTCGGTCATGCGCGGTATACACAGACAAAAGGTCGGTCATGCGCGGTATACACAGACAGAAGATCGGTCATGTGCGGTATACACAGATAGAAGGGCGGTCATGTGCGGTATACACAGACAGAAGGTCGGTCATGTGCGGTATACACAGACAGAAGATTGGTCATGTGCGGTATACACAGACAGAAGATCGGTCATGCGTGGTATACACAGACAGAAGGTCGGTCATGCGCGGTATACACAGACAGAAGATCGGTCATGTGCGGTATACACAGACAGAAGGTCGGTCATGTGCGGTATACACAGACAGAAGGGCGGTCATGCGCGGTATACACAGACAGAAGGTCGGTCATGTGCGGTATACACAGACAGAAGATCGGTCATGTGCGGTATACACAGACAGAAGGTCGGTCATGTGCGGTATACACAGACAGAAGGTCGGTCATGTGCGGTATACACAGATAACATTTCGGTCCAACAAGGGCACACAGGTAGCATCCACTATTATGCACAATGGTGGTTTGTATAGATGGGTCCTCTGAAGGTGAGCAGTAAGGAGTTGGCCAATCACCATCATGTCCCAGGTAGGGGCCGTCTCAGGTGAGTTTTGCTCAGTCTTAAAGGGACACCCCGATTCCTGGTAAGGACAGCTTCTCGGGCTATTCTTATTTCTGGGCAGAGTAGAGAACGGTGAAAGCTTTTTTTAGTCAGTCTGTATCCTGTTGGTGAGCTTTCCATTAACTTCCCATTCCAGACATACAACTCCCCTCTTATAAGCTACAGAGAAGGTGCCCCCATTTGGACATTTCCCAGCCCCCCATGCCATTACTGGTGACAAGACGAATCTACCCAGTGGGGGCCCAGACATGAGATCACCCTAGAGACAGACTTTAATCTGGGTTAGCGAGGTGTTTCCTTCCTTTTCCATTCCATCCTTCTTGTTGAATCATCAGCTGACATATTTCTGTAACATGAAATGTAAGATTCAAAGTCCTACAAAAAAGATGAGATGCCTGGAGAAGGTTTACTAATGTCTCTCTTTTCTCTCTTCTTCCAGTACGTGGCCTTTGCTTCGCTGTTCTTCATTCTGGTCTCCATCACCACCTTCTGCCTGGAGACTCACGAGCGATTTAACCCCATAAAGAACAAGACCGAGATTGAAACAATCGGAAACGAGACCCAGGAACGCCACTACAGGGAGTCGGAGACAGAAGCCTTCCTGACCTACATCGAAGGGGTCTGTGTGGTCTGGTTTACATTCGAGTTTCTCATGAGGATCACTTTCTGCCCAAACAAGGTGGAATTTATCAAAAATACTTTAAACATCATTGACTTTGTAGCCATTCTGCCTTTCTATCTGGAGGTTGGACTTAGTGGCCTGTCTTCCAAAGCTGCTAAGGATGTCTTGGGCTTCTTAAGAGTTGTTCGATTTGTGCGAATTCTTCGAATTTTCAAGCTGACCAGGCATTTTGTAGGCTTGAGGGTCCTAGGACATACCCTCCGTGCTAGCACAAATGAGTTCTTGCTGCTTATCATATTTCTGGCATTGGGAGTTTTAATTTTTGCTACAATGATCTATTATGCTGAGAGAATAGGTGCTAATCCGAATGATCCTAGTGCCAGCGAACACACACATTTCAAAAATATTCCCATTGGCTTCTGGTGGGCTGTCGTCACCATGACCACCCTTGGCTACGGAGACATGTATCCTCAGACGTGGTCAGGCATGCTCGTGGGAGCGCTGTGTGCTCTTGCTGGTGTGCTGACTATTGCAATGCCTGTACCCGTCATTGTGAACAATTTTGGAATGTATTATTCCTTAGCTATGGCTAAGCAGAAGCTACCAAAGAAAAAAAAGAAGCATATACCACGTCCACCCCAACCGGGATCCCCAAATTATTGTAAATCAGTTGTAAACTCTCCACATCACAGTACGCAGAGCGACACTTGCCCGCTCGCACAAGAAGAGATTTTAGAAATGAACAGAGCAGGTAGGAAACCGCTTAGAGGAATGTCCATTTGATCATCATCATCCATTCCTTGTAGTGAATTAAGATTCAATCAACCTTCTTGTCTAGAAATGCTGAAGGCATTTATCCATTGATGGGGCCGGATCACACATTGCAGGTTATGTGTGAGAGGAACACAAGATTTCTACGCTGAGTCAGTAGAAGTTGTAGGGTAGGTGACGCTTATTTTTCCTAGCTGGAAGGAGAACCATTTGCTGCACAGGAGACTCTGGGACTGAGACTGGCAGTTCACCTCCTCACCAATCAGCTGGGTAGATGCGGAAGAGGGGAACGGAAAGATGGAAATGGTTCAAAGCATAACCACAGTAGAGAAATGATACCGATAATTGCAGGTAGATCTGTAGCTTAATGTACTAAAGCAGAACAAGCCGCTCACTAGGAGCTCAATCTAGCCGTAATCTAGGAATGGTACTCTTTAGCATGTAAGGGCATCTCGTACATTATATTCTGAGCAGAAATAGTATTTTTCAAGGCCAAGGTCATGACCACAGTAGGAGGACTTGCCTATAAAGGAAGGCAATTGCCGTGCATCCGGAAGTTGTGCTCGCTGTGTGACAATCTGATCCATGCCAGCAATATGCCCAGAAACAGCCAGTCTTCAGGATTATGCATTGTGTGTCATGGCTAGTGGCCATTTCTCCATTGTCTCAGTTTTATGAGATGTTTTCAATGGGGCAGTGATCTGATCATTTCCCCATGCTCTACCTCTACCTGTGGAATATTAGCCCAGGTATATATGGAGAACATATGGAAACCAATACAGTCATGATGATGTGCATGCAGACAGATGTAGGCTCTAGAGGTGTGCCTGTATATAGACAGATATAGATGCACACGACTCATAAAGCCAATTCTCCACAGTCCTTCACCAGCAAACAGGAATCAAAGAATATGCAGGGAGTCAGCAGAATTCTTCTGTATAATTATCCAGACCTTTGGCAGCAAATTGCAATCAGTCATTGAGTTGTTCTCTCTTTTGTGTTTCCATATCATGCATGCTGACCCATAATGTGGGAACAACAAAGCCCGCCAGACTTTTCCTGCTAATGCTTCTTGCTCGCTGTCGGGGACATTTTCAAATGCAGAATTTGTAAATTGGATATTAATGGAGATCAATATCTGACGCTCACTCACACCCTTCTGGGAACGTTTAGTGAAACTTTGTTTTTCCCATATCAGAAATTCATCACGTCATCCCTTTATGTAAGATCTGCGTCTATGATTTGTCATCTAGATAGAGTCATTCTACTCTAGGACAGAAAACCATTGTCAGCGGGATTGAATTAACTAGGCCGAGGATGAAAGGAAAACACCAGAATTAGTCTTAGATACTGAATGAGCACATGATATACATCATGAAGATAAACGAACGCATAATGCATGTTACAGAGTCACATGAAATTACTGTACCATACCCAGTGGGGACACCATCTGCACCATACCTGATGGGGGTGTCAACTGCACCATACTTGATGGGGGTGCCTACTGCACCATACCTGTTGGGGTTGCCCGCTGCACCATATCTGATGGGGGTGCCCGATGCACTGTACTTGATGGGGGTGCCTGATGCACCTTAGCTGATGGAGGTGCCCACTGCACCATTCAAAGTGGTATGCCCACTGCACCATACCTGATGGGGGTGCCAGCTGCACTATTCAAAGTGGGGTGCCCACTGCACCATGTCTATTCAGGGTGCCCACTGCACTTTTTCATGTGGGAATACCAAGTAGGGTGCCCGCTGCACCATACCTTTTAATAGAGCCCAGTGTGCCATACATGGTGGGGGTGTACCCACCATAATAAGTGGGGTTGCCCACTGCACCACACTTATTGGAGGTACCATCTGCACCATGCAAGGTGGAGTGCCCACTGAATAATTCCTAAGGGAAGTGTTCACAGCACCATACTCGGGGGGGGGGGGGGGTTAAAATGCCCAGACTAAATTTTTATAGAAATTTTATATTAAACTCATACAATCTACTAGGATATACCCTCCCTATACCAGAACTTCACCTGAACCTACTCTACGGAAGCAGCAATTTCCTCATACTGATATATACAAGTGGCTGCACATGTACTTCTTGGCACTATATTCATTGTACAGTCCAGACAGCTTAGAGCCCCTCCATTATTTCTGCTCTGGAACACTATCTCCCAGAATAGGACCACCCGAATCTACTGATCTTCCTCTATGTACAAAGTGCCTGAAAAGTGGGACATTCCTGCAGGGATAGGGCTCTGCAGTAAACGGTAATTCTACGTCTCTTACTTCTCTAAGTAGATCTAACATTTCTAGAATTATACACAAATCTACATTTATCTCATCCCTTTTATTGTAATGGAAGTCTTAAAAAACGAAGAAAGCAACCAAGCTCTTCCGCTAGAGCGCTGGATCTGTCCTTGAGGGGTTCCTAAAGACAAAGGTTAACATAAGGGTGACCCCTCTGACACAACTGTGACCCCCTGACAAGAATGTCACCTCCAACACAAGTGTGACCCCCTGAAACAAGTGTGACCCCCTGACACAGTGGCCTCCTGAAACAAGTGTGATCCCCAGACACAGTGACCCCCTGAAACAAGTGTGACCCCCTGAATCAAGTGTGACCCCATGACACAGTGGCCTCCTGAAACAAGTGTGACCCCAAGACACAAGTGTGACCCGCTGAAACAAGTTTGACCCCCTGACACAGTGGCCCCCCTAAACAAGTGTGACCCCCCAGACACAATAACTCCCTAAAACAAGTGTGACCCCTAGACACAGTGATCCCCTGAAACAAGTGTGACCCCCAGACACTGTGACCCCCTGAAACAAGTGTGACCCCCAGACACTGTGACCCCCTGAAACAAGTGTGACCCTCTGAAACAAGTGTGACCCCCAGACACTGTGACCCCCTGAAACAAGTGTGACCCTCTGAAACAAGTGTGACCCCCAGACACAGTGACCCCCTGAAACAAGTGTGACCCCCAGACACAAGTGTGACCCCCTGAAACAAGTGTGAACCTCTGACATAGTGACCTCCTGAAAGTAGTGTGACCCCCAGACACAAGTGTGACCCCTCGACACTCACCCACCAGCTACATGACCAACATTACTGCCTGAAGTGATCATTCGATCTTCCATTTTATCTTTTCACTGGTATTATTTCATCATTTAAAGGCCAGCTGCGGGATGAATGATCCTAAATTGTTTTATGATCAAGTGAAGTGCTCAGTAAATACAAACGTCCAGTTCTTGAAAATGCATTAGGTCATGTGACCTACTGAAAACTTAATGTGACATGGCCGCTTGACCAGACAATATGATCACCAGACAGTATTATGATCTGGCAATATGATGACTAGACAATATGATGACCAGACTGCATGATGTCCAAGCAGTATGATGACCAGGCAATATGAAGACCAGACAGTATGATGAACTGGCAGTATGATGACCAGACAATATGAAGGCCAGGCAGTATGATGACCAGATAGTATGAAGGCCAGGCAGTATGATGAGCTGGCAGTATGATGACCAGACAGTATGAAGGCCAGGCAGTATGATGACCAGACAGTATGAAGGCCAGGCAGTATGATGAGCTGGCAGTATTTTGATCAGGCAGTATGATGACCCGTAGCTGGAAGAGGATCATGGAAATAATAAGCAGCCATCATGCCCAAAGCTACACGGGGGGGAGAAGAGTCACAGAGCTAGATTTTCCAGACAGCTGTTGCTCAAGGTATGTGGTATACAATAAATGTGAAGCTAGAATTGGTCTTTAATATATACAATGAACATTTCTGTCTTCAAACACTGCAACTCAACAGGCCTACATTTCCTTAGAGCTAGGTTTAGATTTAGAGTTAGCATTAGGGTTAGGGTTTGGGTTGGCTTTGAGTTTGGGTTGGGTTGGGTTGGGTTTGGGTTGGGTTAGGGTTTGGGTTGGGTTAGCATTAGGGTTTGGGTTGGGTTAGGGTTTGGGTTATCCCTAAGGATATGAGGGTCACAAAATCCGTTTGATAAAGGAAAATAAGAAACCATGTAGTTGCATTGAAAACTAACAGCAGGAGACCACAGCATTAGGTTTTTTGAGCTGATTATAATCTTCTGCTCTGAGTCTCAGAGTCTAGGGGGGGGGTTTAAGCAGTCAATGCTGGTTCAGGCTGTTGATTCTACCCCAACAAAACACAAAGGCCCCAAATCTGTATCCTGATCCTCCAGTTCTCAGAGTCTGTGTGTTTCAGGGAAAAATGGACTTGAATCCAAAGTAAAACTACTCCAAAGGTCCCCCAGGCACATACCTGCCAAAGAATAGAGCCCCCTCAGATGCCAGGGCCTATGGTCAGTAGGCAAGAGGCTAGCTTGCAGTCTCTTCCAAAAGCCCCTGTCCCAGTTGAGTCTGTCATAGAGAGGGTGAGGGTTCTGAAGAGGATCTGGGTGAGGGTTAGGGTTCAGGTTATGGTTAGAGGATTATGGTGAGGATGAAGGTTAGGGTGAGGGGGTATGGGTGAGGGGGTTAGGGTGAGGGTTCTGTTGAGGATCTGGGTGAGGGTTTGGGTTCAGGTTAGGGTGAGAGTTTGGGTTAGGATGAAGGTCTGTGCAAGCGTTTTGAGGGGTTTGGGTGAGTGGTCTAGGGAGAGGGGGGTTTGGGTGAAGGTTTAGGGCTTAGGATGAGGGTTTTGGTGATGATCTAAAAAGAGAGTAACTGTTCATGGTAGGGTTAGCATGAGAGAGTAGGGAGGGGTTAGGGTGAGCGTTCAGGGGAGGATCTGGTTGAGGGTTAGGGTTCAGGTTAGGATGAGGGCGAGGTTTCACCAATGGTTTGGTGAAATTTGGAAAAAAAGACAATTTAAAAAAAAAGTTTATTAGAAAAGCCTGCACTGGAAGAGGCTTGCATTACAAGACATAATTGTCCTACTATACTGACTCATTATTGTGAATTTCTGATTCTTCCACTTTATTCATTTAGTGAATTTCAAAAGAAATTGTGGAGAATCTCAGAGACGCTTACACTCACCTGCCTCTTTATTAGGTCCACCTGATCAATTGGATGGTAGCACAAATTGATAGTCAGCTGATCACATGGCAGTAACTCAATGCATTTAGGCATCTAGACGTGGTGAAGTTCACTTGCTGAAGTTCAAGCCAAGCATCAGAAAGGGGAAGAATAGGGATTTTAGTGACTTTGAACATGGCATGGTTGTTGGTGCCAGATGGGCTGGTTTGAGTACTTCAAAAATTGCTGATCCACCGGGATTTTCATGCACAACCACCTCTAGGATTTACAGAGAATGGTCAGAGGAAAATGGGCAGACTGGGCAGTAAGTCAAATAACCACTTATTGAAACCAAGGTATGCAGAATACCATCTCTGATCACACAATATCTCCAACTTTGAAGCAGATGGGCTTCAGCAGCAAAAGACCACACTGGGTGCCATTCCTGTCAGCTAAGAACAGGAAACAGAGGCTCCAATTCACACAGGCTCACCAAAACTGGACAACAGAAGATTGAAAAAAAATTGTCTGGTCTGATGAGTCTCGATTTCAGCTGCGACATTAAGATGGTGGGGTCAGAATTTGGTGTAAACAACATGAAAGCATGGATCCATCCTGCCTTGTATCAACGTTTCAGGCTGGTGGTGGTTTTATCATGGTGTGGGGGAGATTTTCTTGGCACTAGCAAATTGGACCTTATAAAGTGGCTGGTGAGTGAATATTGTTTCTAATTTTTAGAGACTCTTTAATGACTGGCATAGTACCGCGGGATTGGCATAAGGCCAATGTGGTGCCAATATTTAAAAAGGGGTCAAAATCTTTCCCAAGTAATTATAGAGCTGTTAGTGTAACTTATATAGTTGGGAAGATACTGGAGAGTTTAATAAAAGACCACATAGATGAGTTCTTGCTGGAAACACATATTGTAACAGACAGCGTGGATTCATGAAAGACAGAAGTTATCACACAAATCTGATTTCTTTTTATGAGGAGGTGACCAAACCCTTGGACAGAGGGGTGGCGGTGGACGTGGTATACTTGGACAGAGGGGTGGATGTGGTATACTTGGAAAGAGGGGTGGCGGTGGACGTGGTATACTTGGACAGAGGGGTGGTGGTGGACGAGGTATACTTGGACAGAGGGGTGGCGGTGGACGTGGTATACTTGGACAGAGGGGTGGCTGTGGATATGGTATACTTGGATAGAGGGGTGGCGGTGGACGTGGTATACTTGGATAGAGGGGTGGTGGTGGACGAGGTATACTTGGACAGAGGGGTGGCGGTGGACATGGTATACTTGGATAGAGGGATGGTGATGAATGTGATATACTTGGACAGAGAGGTGACAGTGAATGTGGTATACTTGGACAGAGGGGTGGTGGTGGACGTGGTATACTTGGACAGAGGGGTGGGGGTGGACGCAGTATACTTGGACAGAGGGGTGGCGGTGGACATGATATACTTGGACAGAGGGGTGGCTGTGGATGTGGTATACTTGAACAGAGGGGTGGCTGTGGATGTGGTATAGTTGGACTGAGGGGGGGCTGTGGATGTGGTATACATGGACAGAGGGGTGGCTGTGGACATGGTATACTTGGACAGGGGGACTGTGAATGTGGTATACTTGAACAGAGGGGTGGCGGTGAACGTGGTATACTTGGACGGGGGGACTATGGATGTGGTATACTTGGACAGAGGGGTGGCGATGGACGTGGTATACTTGGACAGAGGGGTGGCGGTGGACGCAGTATACTTGGACAGAGGGGTGGCGGTGGACATGATATACTTGGACAGAGGGGTGGCTGTGGATGTGGTATACATGGACAGAGGGGTGGCTGTGGACATGGTATACTTGGACAGAGGGGTGGCTGTGGATGTGGTATACATGGACAGAGGGGTGGCTGTTGACATGGTATACTTGGACAGGGGGACTGTGAATGTGGTATACTTGGACAGAGGGGTGGCGGTGAACATGGTATACATGGACAGAGGGGGTTGTGGACATGGTATACTTGGACAGAGGGGGTTGTGGACATGGTATACTTGGACAGAGGGGGCTGTGGACATGGTATACTTGGACAGAGGGGGCTGTGGACGTGGTATACTTGAACAGAGGGGTGGCTGTGGATGTGGTATACATGGACAGAGGGGTGGCTGTGGACATGGTATACTTGGACAGGGGGACTGTGAATGTGGTATACTTGGACAGAGTGGTGGCGGTGAACGTGGTATACATGGACAGAGGGGGTTGTAGACGTGGTATACTTGAACAGAGGGGTGGCTGTGGATGTGGTATACATGGACAGGGGGACTGTGAATGGGGTATACTTGGACAGAGTGGTGGCGGTGAACGTGGTATACATGGACAGAGGGGGCTGTGGACATGGTATACTTTAATTTTGCAAAAGCATTTGACACAGTTCCCCACACACGGCTAATGTGTAAGGTAAAGTCTACGGGCTGGAAAAATCTGAATCTAAAAGGATAGAAAACTGGATGAAAGATGGTATTCAGAGAGTAGTGTGTAGTAGTGTTATTGATTCATACTCTGCATGTTCTAGGGGTATCAGTGGGGTACCCCAAGGTTCAGTGTTATTAGTGGGGTACCCCAAGGTTTAGTGTTATTAGTGGGGTACCCCAAGGTTCAGTATTAGTAGTGGTGTACCCCAAGGTTCAGTGTTATTAGTGGGCTACCCCAAGGTTCAGTGTTATTAGTGGGCTACCCCAAGGTTCAGTGTTAGTAGTGGTGTACCCCAAGGTTTAGTGTTATTAATGGGGTACCCCAAGGTTCAGTGTTATTAGTGGGCTACCCCAAGGTTCAGTGTTATTAGTGGGCTACCCCAAGGTTCAGTGTTATTAGTGGGGTACCCCAAGGTTCAGTGTTATTAGTGGGGTATCCCAGGGATCAGTTTTGGGACCCTTACTTTTTAATATATTTATAAACAATATGGGGTGTGAGATTATAAATCCCATTTCAGTGTTTGCAGATGACACCAAGCTGTGTCGGGGAATAACGTCCTTACAGGATGTCTCCAACTTCCAAGCCGACCTCAATGCTCTGTGTAATTGGGGGACTATGGGGCCAATGAGGGCTAATGGTGATAAATGTAAGGTTCTACACTTGGGGCTTAAGAATATGCATCATACATACTAGGGGGGTAAAACTGGGGGGTCAATGGTGGAGAAGGATCTGGGGTTCTGGTAGATCACAAGCTTAATAATGGAATGCAATGCCAAGCTGTTGGTTCTAAAGTGAGCAAAATCCTCTCTTGTATTAAAAGAGGTATAGACTCCAGAGAGAGAGAGATATATAATACATAAGGGGGGGATATGATCTCCATGTATAATACATAAGGAGGATATGATCTCCATGTATAATACATAAGGGGGGGATATGATCTCCATGTATAATACATAAGGGGGGGATATGATCTCCATGTATAATACATAAGGGGGGATATGATCTCCATGTATAATACATAAGGGGGGGATATGATCTCCATGTATAATACATAAGGAGGGATATGATCTCCATGTATAATACATAAGGGGGGATATGATCTCCATGTATAATACATAAGGGGGATATGATCTCCATGTATAATACATAAGGGGGGGATATGATCTCCATGTATAATACATAAGGGGGGATATGATCTCCATGTATAATACATAAGGGGGGGATATGATCTCCATGTATAATACATAAGGGGGGATATGATCACCATGTATAATACATAAGGGGGGGGGATATGATCTCTATGTATAATACATAAGGGGGGATATGATCACCATGTATAATACATAAGGGGGGGATATGATCTCCATATATAATACATATGGGGGGATATGATCTCCATGTATAATACATAAGGGGGATATGATCTCCATGTATAATACATAAGGGGGGGATATGATCTCCATGTATAATACATAAGGGGGGATATGATCTCCATGTATAATACATAAGGGGGGGATATGATCTCCATGTATAATACATAAGGGGGGATATGATCTCCATGTATAATACATAAGGGGGGATATGATCTCCATGTATAATACATAAGGGGGGATATGATCACCATGTATAATACATAAGGGGGGGATACGATCTCCATGTATAATACATAAGGGGGGATATGATCTCCATGTATAATACATAAGGGGGGGATATGATCTCCATGTATAATACATAAGGGGGGATACGATCTCCATGTATAATACATAAGGGGGGATATGATCTCCATGTATAATACATAAGGGGGGGATATGATCTCCATGTATAATACATAAGGGGGATATGATCTCCATGTATAATACATAAGGGGGGATATGATCTCCATGTATAATACATAAGGGGGATATGATCTCCATGTATAATACATAAGGGGGGATATGATCTCCATGTATAATACATAAGGGGGGGATATGATCTCCATGTATAATACATAAGGGGGGGATATGATCTCCATGTATAATACATAAGGGGGGATATGATCTCCATGTATAATACATAAGGGGGGATATGATCTCCATGTATAATACATAAGGGGGGGATATGATCTCCATGTATAATACATAAGGGGGGATATGAACAAATATGTGTAAATACATCAGTGGTTCATATAGTGAACTTGGTGTAGTTATTCCCTCTGAGGTCAGTACAGAGGACAAGGGGACGCTCTTTGTCTGGAGGAAAAGAAATTTAATCTCCAAACATGGAAAGGTTTCTTCACAGTAAGAGAGGTGAGAATGTGGAATAGACTCCCTCAGGTGTTGGTTGTGGCCAGCTCATTGGATTGCTGTAGGAAAGTCCTGGATTCTTTCTTGGATACACAGAATATAACTGGATATAACATTTATAGGTGAAGTTGATCCAGGGAATATCCGATTGCCTCTCGGGGGATCAGGATGGAATTTTTCCCCTGCAGGAGCAAATTGGATGGAATCCTGGTCTCAGCCCCCTTCTAGACTGGATACGCCATGCAGTTTTGGCAGATTGGTGCAGTTAACTAAAAAGTCCCACATGTACGGCTTGTCTCTTGAACTAGATGAATGTTTTGTGAACATCCAGTGCACTGCTTTCACCTGGATTTTTTCTGCCACCGAGAGGGTTATGGGGGGACAATATTATGCAATTCATTATACTATTACTCAGGATGAGATGGGACCATTCCCTCAACAGTTCCTTGGTTCCTGCTAATAGCTTTGATCTCTGTCTGGGATTGGGCCTATGCTTTAAGTGGGCAAACACCAGGTCCTCTCTTAGTATCTTCACCCAGGTATACTCTCCCAGTGCTTCCACATCATGTAGCAATTGTCTGATTTATTGGGGTGTGCACAATTGCACATGACATCCTATCAGCATCTCAGCCCTTGGTTCCTTAATGACAGCCGTGCCAATATCGTCATATGCCTCCATAGCTCCACTTTCATCTAGGTCACCCCAGCAAATTCCATAAGGAGCTCACTGGTGGCTGACAGTGAGAGCCGAGGTGTGTCCGGGTTCATGTTCTTGTTAGGGAAGCATTGCTCAAACTCTGGTTCTGGCAGTATGGTGACTTGACTTGTAAGCTGTATCTAAGAGACACGTTAAAGCATCCATGCACAACTGGACAGTCTTCCACCACATCTTCAGCTCTTGGATGGGGTGTTCCTCTTTGCTGCTTCACTGTTTGACCCCTGACATTGGGGCATTCTAGTTTAGCCATCTTCTCTTTGTATAGTTTGAGCAGTTTCCCTGGGGATGGCCCAATTGGACAGCCTCAGCTTTGGGATGGTGGCCTTGGCTGTTTCTGAGGCGATGTTCGCGTTCTGCATGAGGGGACATCCACTCTTTGTCTCTTGTGGAAGTATTCTTGGCTGTGCTTTAATGTGAATACACTGAAAGTGAGCGTCCAAGTAAATTCCTAATTTTTTAACTGATTCTTGCCCAAGCAGTACAGAAGCCACCGATTCCATAGGCAAAAGTCCATTCACTCTGGCTCCATTAAACAGTCTCGGGGATGTCTTTTTGAAGTTTATTTGCTTGTAGAACTTGTAACAGGAGAGAGGTTTGGGTGGTATGGGATACTCCGTAATGGCTAGTAACATCAATGACAAGACAATCTAATCCCTCACAGCTGAGGGCCATAAGGTATCCTTCTGAACAGTCTTAAAGCCTCACAGCTGAGGACCATTGTACAGTTGTAGGTAACCAATACAACCCCAGAACAATGCACAGTACAGGAAAGCACTCTTCACAAAGCTCATAGTCCAGAATCCTGCTGAGGACAGGGGAGCGGTCAATATCTGAGACCCAATGAGAACTGTTTAGAGACAGCTGCCGATGGCACCCCAAAAGTAGAACAAGACACAGTCACTAGAATCCTATGCTCAGGGCCGTACTCACAATGTCTCTCCAGGACAGCTGAACTTTTCCAGTTTCTAACACGTATCTCTATGTCTCAGGACAACTGCACAGTTCCCAACTTCCACCAGACACTCAGTGAGGGAGCAGTTAATACAATGCCACAGTACAGCTACACATTTTCAAGCTTGGACCCAGCACTCTTCAGTGAGTCCTTCAGACCAGATCCTTAGGAGAGGGTGTTTAGTTAGCTCTAAAGTTGAGTAGGAATAGTCCCCCCCCCCACTCTGCCACAGATGGAACCTCAATGAACATCAGCAAACTCCACCCAAAACTGACTCAGATGGGCAGAGCCCCTGAAGCTGTAGAATTTCAACAGGACAAGAACAAGGGCTGCTCCAGACCCCAGACTATTTATACTCTATCCAGCCACCTACTGGGCTTGCCTCCCTAGGAATGGGCGGCAGCACACATTCAAGCTTCCCATTTGCCTCTCTATCTTCTGGAAGCCTCCAGAATGCAGTGGAGAGCAGTCAAGCCTGCAGCCAATGAAATCTAGAACAGTCCAAAGGAATCGATAGCTGCTCCATTTATTTCAGAGGAGCCAAAAGAACTACATTTATGCCAAGGAATATCCGATTGCGTTTCGGGGGATCAGGAAGGAATTTTTTCACAGCAGGAGCAAATTGAATCGTGCTTTGCTGGGTTTTTTTGCCTTCCTCTAGATCAACTGTGGGTATAGGATTTACATTTTTTTTGTTTTAATGGTTGAACTGGATGGACTTTTGTGTTTTTTCAGCCAGACTAACTATATGTAACTATATCCTAGCAACCTACCTAGCAGGGGCTACACAAGCTCTGCTGTGTCCCAGGAGCTATTAGGCGAATATTAAGGGAGTAAGTCAGACAGGCTTTGGGGGTGCCGGCAGAGGTCTGCAGGGGTGGCGATCATATTGCTGTACCTTGAATTTAATGTGATAATAAACCTCCAACCTGATCCCCGAGCCCCAATCCTCTTCTGGGTTCCCTTGCCAGCACTCCTAGCTCCTCCCACTTCGGAGTACCCCCCCTAGCAAGCCGCTTGCTAAGGAGGGTACTCATGCAGGCTTGCTCTTCAGGCCCACTGCCTGCATCCATTGACACAGATAGTGGGGCTTTGCTAGCTCATCATAGGATTTGATTGACAACAGCAGGAGCCAAGGGCTCCCACTGCTGTCAGTCTGCCCTGTGAGGAAGGAGAGAACAGCTGCTCTTATAACAGCGTTGCATCAAGATTGGGCTAATGTCAGTATAGGGGGGCTGGGGGAGGGGGATCCTGGACACAAAAGGTTTGTTCACTTAATGCAGAGAGTACAGAGAATGAATTAAGGTAAAAAGACACTTTAATATTGTGCTAAGGTTGTCACTCTGGAAACATGCAAGTACTTCATACTCTACCCACCCCATAGAATCCCACCCCAGAAGGCTCCCTGAGAGCAGAGGAGGGCGATGGTTCAGCTCTTCCCCAGGACCATGTATTATATGCAGAATATCACGGAGGGGATTGGTCAGTCAGTTGTCTGCTCAATGAACTCTCCGAATGACCGGATCCAGAGCTGAACAACTATGGAATTCTGTTCTGTTCCTCTGGGTGAGAAGTTGGTACCGATTGTCCCTTTCATTATCATCATCGCACCCCCTTTGTCTTTTCTAGATCACACTGAGCCAGTTCATCATCTTAACCACCTAATGTGCTAATGATCAGTAGTAGTGCTGGTGGGATTTCCTGAAGTAGAGACCATGGTCCACTCCAGCTGCAGAACTGCCCAGTGCACAGTCAGTACCAGTATACTAGTGTACCAGGACCAATATGCCAGTAGCAGTAAACCAGTACCAGTTCCAGAATACCAGTGACAGTGTCACGGTTCCAGTATGCCAGTATCAGCCTACCAGTGCCAGTGTAGGAGAACCAGTATACCAGTGCCAATGTACCAGTTTCAGTATACCAGTAGCAATATGCCAATACCAGTAAACCGGAACCAGTTCCAGTATACCATTACCTGTGTAACAGTTCCAGTATCAGTGTACCAGTACCAGTGTATCAGTACCAGTATACCAGAACCAGGATACCACTTCCATTATACCAGTACCACCAGTTCCATTATACCAGTACCGGTGTAACAGTTCCAGTAAACCAGTATCAATGTACCAATTCCAGTACACCAGTATCAGAATACCATTACCAGTGTATCAGTATCCCAGTACTAGTATATCAGTTCCAGTATACCAGAACCAGTGTACCAGTACATGAGTACCACTGTACCAGTACTGGTATACCAGTAGTGTACTAGATCTAGTATGCCAGTACCAGTACCCAGTGTACCAGTACCAGTATGTCACTACCAGTACCTCAGTATCAGTGTACCTGTTCCAGTCTACAAATACCAGTGTACCAGTACCAGTATGCCAGTACTAGTGTACCAGTAGACAAGTACCAGTGCCAGCATACCAGTACTGTACTCATACCAGAAGAACAGGACCAGCATGCCAGTACCAGAATACCATTACCAGTGTTCCTGTACCAGTATACCAGTAAAGGTGTAACAGCTCCAGTAAACCAGTATCACTGTACCAGTACCAGAACCAGTGTACCAGTTCCAGTATACCATTTCCAGTATACTAGTTCCAGTGCACCATTATCAGTGTACCAGTGTAGCAGTATGTCAGTACCAATATAACAGTACCAGTACCAGTGTACCAATACCAGTATGTCAGTACCAGAATACCACTACCACTGCACCAGTACCAGAATCAGTGTACCAGTGTACCAGTATGTCAGTACCAGAGTACCAGTATACCAATACCAGTGTACCAGTACACAAGTACAAGTGCCAGCATACCAGTATCACTGTACCTGTACAGCAGTACCAGTATGCCAATATTAATATACCAGTACTAGTGTACCGGTGCCAGTGTACCAGTAAACAAGTACCAGTACCAGCATACCAGTGCCAGTATACCTGTAGCAGTATGCTGAGCTGTAATATCATGATTGGGCCCTGACTGAGGGAATAGATATTTATCCTGGGAAGAATACATACAAGGTATACAGACGGTTGGGGGGGAGGGAATATATACACTATATTGTCAAAAGCATTGGGCCAGCCATCGCAATCATGTGATTCAGGTGTTCCAATCCCCTCCATATCATGTGATTCAGGTGTTCCAATCCCCTCCATATCATGCGATTCAGGTGTTCCAATCCGCTCCATATCATGTGATTCAGGTGTTCCAATCCCCTCCATATCATGTGATTCAGGTGTTCCAATCCCCTCCCAATCATGTGATTCAGGTGCTCCAATCCCCCCCATATCATGTGATTCAGGTGTCCCAATCCCCTCCATGGACACAGGTGTATACAATCACGCCCCTAGGCATGCAGACGGCTTCTACAAACATTGGTGAAAGAATGGGTCGCTCTCAGGAGCTCAGTGACTCCAAGCGTGGTCCCGTGATAGGTGGCCACCTGGGCAATAAGTCCATCCGTGACATTTCCTGGCTACTAAATATTCCACGCTCAACTGTTAGTGGGATTATAACAAAGTGGATGCCACTGGGAACAACAGCTACTCAGCCACCAAGTGGTAGGCCATGTCACATGACAGGGCGGGGTCAGTGCATGCTGAAGCGCACAGTGCGCAGAAGTCGCCAACTGTCTGCAGAGTCAATCGCTAAAGACCTCCAAACTTGGTGTGGCCTTCAGATGAGCCCAACAACAGTGCGTAGAGAGCTTCATGGAATGGGTTTCCATGGCCGAGCAGCTGCATCCAAGCCTTCCATCACCAAGTGCAATGCAAAACGTTGGATGCCATGGTGTAAAGCACGCCGCCACTGGACTCTAGAGCCATACAGATGTGTTCTCTGGAGTGACCAATCACGCTTCTCTGGCAATCCAATGGACGTGTTTGGGTTAGGTGGTGGCCAGGAGAACGGTACTTGCCTGACTGCATTGTGCCAATTGTAAAGATTGGTGGAGGGGTGTTCCTCAGGGGGTGGACTTGGCCCCTTAGTTCCAGTGAAGGGAACTCTTAAGGCGACATTTTGGACAATTTCATGCCCCCACTTTGTGGGAAGAGTTTGGGGATGTCCCCTTCCTGTTCCAACATGACTGCGCACCAGTGCACAAAGCAAGGTCCATAAAGACATGGAGGAGCCAGTTTGGGGTGGAGTCACTTGACTGTCCTGCACAGAGTCCTGACCTCAACCCCATAGAACACCTTTGGGATGAATTAGAGCGGAGACTGCGAGCCAGGCCTCCTCCCCCGACATCAGTGCCTGACCTGACAAATGTGCTTCTGGAAGAATGGTCCAACCTTCCCATAGACACCCTCCTAAACCTTGTGGACGGCCTTCCCAGAAGAGTTGAAGCTGTTATAGCTGCAAAGGGCGGGGCCAACTCAATAATGAACCCTACGGACTAAGACTGGGAGGGGCCATTAAAGGTCATGTGCGGGGGAAAGGGCGGGGCCAACTCAATATTGAACCCTATGGACTAAGACTGGGGGGCCATTAAAGGTCATGTGCGTGGAAAGGGCGGGGCCAACTCAATATTGAACCCTATGGACTAAGACTGGGGGGCCATTAAAGGTCATGTGCGTGGAAAGGGCGGGGCCAACTCAATATTGAACCCTACGGACTAAGACTGGGGGGCCATTACAGGTCATGTGCGTGGAAAGGGCGGGGCCAACTCAATATTGAACCCTACGGACTAAGACTGGGGGGCCATTAAAGGTCATGTGCGTGGAAAGGGCGGGGCCAACTCAATATTGAACCCTTCGGACTAAGACTGGGGGGCCATTAAAGGTCATGTGCGTGGAAAGGCAGGTGGCCCAATACTTTTGGCAATACGGTGCACTTATCCCTGGAAGAATACATACAATACGGTGGATTGGGGGGGGTCCTGATTGATGGAATATATATTTATCCTGGTAAGAATAGATAGGAGAATTTGGGGGTCCTGATTGGAGGTGACAGGTCCTCTTTTATATGATGTTTACCTTTCTTGTCCAGGAGTCACACCATCTTTTTTTCTAGTCTTTGTGGTGATTTCCTGGATCCACAACACTTGTTATTTCTGCACATAGATGAGATTCAAAGGATTTTTGTCACAGAGCAGAAAAAACTTTGTGACGTCATTGAAGAAGACGGAAGAATTTTCTGAACACGATATTTCGTGTTAATGAACATTTATCAGTTGACTGTGCCGCCTTTCACCATTTCCAGTTCTTTTAGCGTAGAATAATATACGCGGCGGAATAGAAAGCAGCAGGATAATGGAATCTTGGTAGTTGAAGAAGAGAAGTTGAAGGTCTGAGACACGGCAGGGAGAATTGATGAGTATTTTATAATATTCCAGTATTTTGGAGTAATAAATGACGGTCTTCTATCAGTGCAGGGAATACGTCCCCCCAATAGTATCATGTATGGGGGGCTCTCCGTACTTCCATCGTATTGTGTTCTGATCACATATCAGCACATCAATTCACAAACAAAATTCTTTGCCCAGTCACAAAAAAAAAAAAATTGCTGTTTCCTGCCCACAAAACAGATTGATTGTTTGGTAAAACGATTTTTCTTTCTTTTCTGAGTATTCTAAACATTCACTTTTAAAACTCACTGAAAGATTGTATTCCTGACACCAGACTCTAATATGTGGAGAAATGACTATTGCTGCCCAGACACACCAGGAAACCCAAAAACACAAAATGTCCTATATGCCAGCTTCCCATTTCTTGGATGTGATGGCTGCATTTGTTTTCTTTTGTTAGGATTTTTTTTCCTTTTTTTTCACCCAGTGATCCTGCCAGTAAGTCTGTTTTTTTTCAGTGTCCTATAACAGACCAAGCTGCCCAGCACAATGAGAAGTGAGAAGTGTGAGGCAAAAGCTGGCCATACACTAATAGATTTTTGAACAAATGTTTGTACAAATATTTAGATGAAAATTCTTTGTACATTTGACAGCTTTTTGAATGTCATTTTGAAAGTACTTCAAAATTAAATTTTCTTTTACCATTTGATTTTGGAATGGGTGAGCTTCACCCAATGAAAACCACATACGTTCAATGTTAAAAATGCGTTCACTAGAGAAAAAAGTTCCGTCCTGTCCCTTGAAATTTTCTTACCATTGCTGCTGAAATTGAATATAAATTTGGCCTTCTAAGAGTATTCTGAATAGATCCTGCACCCGTGGCTGTCAGAATACCCAGCAGTGACTGCAAATTTTCTGCCCGACCCGACTTTTGTGGAGCTGGGTGGTGCTGACAGGGGCCACCCATGGAACAAAATTTGGGCAGGTGTCAGCCAACATTCGATCCATGTATGGTCAGCTTTAGGCAGAAAACTGGCTCTGGCATTTACTCTTTTCCAGCCAGCAGCTAGAACAATATCATGAATATTGCCATATGAAGGGCGAGCTGGTAGACTGATTCTATATGAGAGACAACAAGGCCTGATGTGACATCAGAATATGACACATTGAAAGCAGCAGATCAGGAATAACAGATATCTGTAGCAGCCAATCAGTTATCATCATACAGAAATAAGGAAAGAAAACTGAATGCACAGCCCAACCCTAATCTCTGAACTCGGTCCCTATCAGTTCCAAGTCTCTTCTCTCATATTTACTTACTAAAGAACAACACAGGCCTTTCCATCTGTATGTTCATCCTGCACGTGTGTGCGTGTTTGTGTGAGTGGCAGGGGGAGAGGTCTTAATGTATCTAATGGTTTTTATTTTAAGTTACTAAATTTTATTACACAAGAGGACAAGCATATGGCCCACATGATGGTGGACTAGATGTGACAGGTTCTCTTTATGGAGACATCAAGGGTCTATTAGAGTCCTGTGAACCTGGAAGTGATCACAGCTGAGAACACGATACATCTATACTAACCTATACTTAGCAAACATTGCTACAAATGGCATTATGCACTGCAATGGGTGCAAGCCGTCATGCAGCCCTCTCTTGTAGTCATTGTATGGCACTTTCCACAATAAAGATACTCAATGTTTACTATATTTTGCACATTTACTTCTGTCCATGGATGACATGAGATCCACTCTTTACTCCTGTCCACAGACAGCTCAAGGTCCACCCTTTACCTATGTCCATGGATGGCGCAAGGTCCACCCTTTACCCCTGTCCATGAATGGCTCGAGGGCCACCCTTTACCCCTGTCCATGGATGGCTCAAGGTCCAGCCTTTACCCCTGTCCATGAATGGCTTGAGGGCCACCCTTTACCCCTGTCCATGGATGGCTCAAGGTCCAGCCTTTACCCCTGTCCACGGATGGCTCAAGGGCCACCCTTTACTCCTGTCCATGCATGGCTCGAGGGTCACCCTTTACCCCTGTCCATGGATGACTCAAGGTCTCCACCCTTTACCCTTGTCCATGGATGGCTCGGGGTTTAACTCTTTACCCCTGTCCAGGGATGACTCGAGATCCACCCTTTACTCCTATTCATAGGTGGCTCAAGGTCCACCCTTTACCCCTGTCCATGGATGGCTCGATGGTCACCCTTTACCCCTGTCCATGTATGGCTCGAGGGTCACCCTTTACCCCTGTCCATGGATGGCTTGAGGGTCACCATTTACCCTTGTCCATAGATGGCTCGGGATTTAACCCTTTACCCCTGTCCATGGATGGCTCGAGATCTACCTTTATCCCTGTCCATGGATGGCTCGAGATCTACCCTTTGCCCCTGTCCATGGATGGCTCAAGGTCCAGCCTTTACCCCTGTCCATGGATTTCTTGAGGTCCACCCTTTACCCCTGTCCATGGATGGCTCGAGGTCCAGCCTTTACCCCTGTCCATGTATGGCTCGAGGTCCACTCTTTACCCCTGTCCATAGATGGCTCGAGGTCTACCCTTTACCCCTGTAAATGGATAGCTCGAGGTTCACCCTTTACTCCTTTCCAGGGATGGCTCAAGGTGCTCCCTTTACCCCTGTTCATGGATGGCTTGAGGTCCACTCTTTACCTATGCACATGGATGGCTTAGGGTCCACCTTTTACTCTTGTCAAGGGATGGCTAAAGGTCAAACCTTTACCCCTGTCCAGGGATGGCTCGAGGTCCACCCTTTACCCCGTCCAGGGAAGGCTCGAGATCCACCCTTTACTCCTATCCATAGACTGCTCAAGGTCCACCCTTTACCTATGTCCATGGATGGATCGAGATCTACCCTTTACCCCATGCCCGTGGATGGCTTGAGGTCCGCCCATTACTCCTGTTCATAGATGGATTGAGGTTCACCCTTTACCCCTGTCCAGGTATGACTCAAGAGCCACCCTTTTCTCCTATCCATGGATGACTCAAGGTCCACCCTTTACCCCTGTGCATGGATGACTTGAGATTTACCCTTTACCCCTGTCCATGGAAGGCTCAAGGTCCATTCCTTACCCCTGTCCATGGATGGCTCAAAATCCACTCTTTAACCTTGTCCGTAGATGGTTCGAGGTCCAACCTTTACCCCTGTCCATGGATGGCTCGAGGTCCACCCTTTACTCCTGTCAATAGACAGCTCAAGGTTCACCCTTTACCCCTGTCCATGGATTTCTCGAGATCTGCCCTTTACCCTTGTCCATGGATGGCTCGAGGTCTGCCCTTTACTCCTATCCAGGGACGGCTCAAAGTCTACCCTTTACCCCTGTCCATGGATGGCTTGAGGTCCACCTTTTACACCTGCCCAGTGAAGGCTTAAAGTCCATCCTTTACTCCTCTCCAAGGATGGCTCAAGGTCCTCCCTTTACCTCTTTTTTTTTGGATGGCTTGAGGTCCACCCTCTATTCATGCCCATGGATGACTCCAAGTCCTCCCTTTACTCCTGTTCATGGTTGGCTCAGGTTCCACCTTTTACTCTTGTCTAGCGATGGCTCAAGGTCCAACCTTTACCCCTGTCCAGGGATGGCTCAAGGTCCACCCTTTACCCCTGTCCAGGGATGGCTCAAGGTCCGCCCTCTACACCTGTCCAGTGATGGCTCAAGGTCCACCCTTTACCCCTGTCCAGGGATGGCACAAACCTGAGCTTAGTTCTCATGGCACAGGAGCCACCAATTCTCACATGGTGACACCAGTGTTTGTATCAGGAACCAGACTTACAGCTCCTGGTTGTTTCCTTCCCTACCCAACATAATAATTCACGAACAAAGGCTCACAACTCCACGCACTACAAAGTGCAATATGCAGAAATATTTTCATAGCTGATATGACTTAAAGCTAATTGACTTCTATTGGTTACTACACCTTGCTAGTTGATGCTCATGGATTGCTGTAATAGGCTCCAAATAGATGTTACCTGCAGATCAAAACTTTAACCTTGCTTGTGCTAAAGCAGAGCTAACCCAATTGATTCAGTGGTTCCCCAAGACAGTTACATTCAAGGCATGCCATGGATAATAACTGTCACGGTTGCTTGTGCTCTCATCAAGTCATCATCTCGTCAACCCATCAAGTGACTAGTATAATAACTGATCATATGTGTAGCACAATGGTAACTTCTGATCAAACAGAGGCTAAGATGGCCACTTCCTTGACTTTGGAGGATAGGAAGTTTTACTTCCACCTTATTGTGCGTGTAGCGGGACCCCTGTGGAGACCAGCAGTTTGTAGGTCCCTAGGTCTTTTTCCACTATCGCTACACAGTCAGGCACACATGCAAATTCTTTCTCTCTTGGCTAAAGAACCAGTCTAGGGTGTTGGCTTTCTGTTGTTTTATTTTAGAGTTGAACTTAGATGGGTATTGGGGAAAGTAGGATACTCCAATAACTTGATATAACAAGCTTTGAGGACATGAACTTGTCTCTTAAAAGTTTGAACTTTTGGAACTTTGAACACTGTGTAGCAGATAGTGTGTGTGTGTGTGTGTGTGGGGGGGGGTGGTTCTACATAGCAGTAATGAGGAGGTTAAGCCTTCCTCGGTGGACAGTCCAAGCAACAGCCCCTTCTTTAGCAATGGACCAGAAATGCTCTTCCGGACAAACTCCTTAGCAAACACCTGGCTGACCTTCTAACACTTGAGAGGGATGATAGTGATCTCCTTGTGGCAGAAAGAAGACCCAGCTGCTCCCTGCTCCAGAGTATTTATGCTTTCTCCCAGAATCCTCTAGACCGAGCCGCCTAGAGATTGGCTGGGGCTAGATAAATATTAAGCTGCTGATTAATAGGCTCCCACCTCTATTACCCAGAGCTCCTCCAGGTGAACTAGGAGAAACAAACAGTCAGACAGCCCCTGGAACACAGACCAGACCAAATGAATCAAACCCAGCTCCCCTGGTTACAGTAAATTTACCCAAGAGAACAAATAACTCCACTGACTACAATGTTCGTGAAATAAATGTACGTATCCTGAATAGGAGGGTGATTCTGTATGTCAATGTTATATGATGTAGAAATGCTGATTGGTCCTATAGGGCTTCAAAGACCAAAGTTTAGCTAAATCTCCCGACTGGTATATAGAAGGTCTTTATATATTGATTATTTTATTAGTCTGTCATCTCTTTTTTATTATCCTTCTACTGTTCCATCCCTCTCACTGACCACATATAAATGAAAGATTCAAAAATGATAAGCCTATGGGGGGAGCAGTAATGAAAGGTCTGGGGGGGCAGTTGATTGAGTAGGGGGTAGTAAGGGGTAGGTGATTGCCTGTTGCCACAACAAGAAGGATGCCTGGAAAGTGGATGATGGAAAAATTCTGTTACTCTGATAAAACCAAGTAGTGCGCAACTGCAGTCAGTTGAGGAGAGGAATCTGAATAGGTGATTAGGAACGGAACTGGTTCCATGTGCACCAGATGAGGTGGATTAGCCTATCACAATGGCAACAGAAGACTTGATTATATTGTTGCAGTTCCAGTAATGGGAATGGACCCCTGAATGGGATAGGCTGCACTACAACAATACCCATCAAGACTTCTCCTACAATTCCGAAATCAAGGAGACCATTAAAAACAAAAGTTATGATCAGTCATTATAATGTGTTACCCCTACGATGTAATCATTTCCACATTCTCTACACGATCCCATAACGAGCTCTCTGCTTTCATATCCCTCCATTCGTGCATCTCTAAAATGTTACATAGTCTGGTTGAAGAAAAACTCAACTCCATCTTTACCCAATAGAACAAAACAAGAAAAATAGAAAACCTCCATAAACACAATCCTACACCAGCAGCATGCCAACAGATGAGCTTTTGTCATGGCTTCTCCATAGAATTCCACGAAACAGCCACACCTATCTTATATTGAACCCATATGCTGGGCATGAAAGTCACTGATTGGATGTGAGATTAGACCACAACCCAATCATAACACTTTGTCCTCCATAAATCTTCATATGTCTACAGCAATCAACCTAGAAAAGCCATATGAACTGACCCATCATAACCTCCACACTCCTCTCCTCTACATACCGCCCACTGTCATACCCTCCACACTCCTCTCCTCTACATACCGCCCACTGTCATACCCTCCACACTCCTCTTCTGTACATACTGCCCACTGTCATACCTCCACACTCCTCTCCTGTACATACCCATCACTGTCATACCCTCCACACTCCTCTCCTCTACATACCGCCCACTGTCATACCTCCACACTCCTCTCCTGTACATACCGATCACTGTCATACCTCCACACTCCTCTCCTGTACATGCCGATCACTGTCATACCTCCACACTCCTTTCCCGTACATACCGATCACTGTCATACCTCCCACACTCCTCTCCCGTACATACCGATCACTGTCATGCCCCCCCAACTCCTCTCCTGTACATACCGATCACTGTCATACCCCCCACACTCCTCTCCCGTACATACCGATCACTGTCATACCCCCACACTCCTCTCCTGTACATACCGATCAATGTCATACCGCCACACTCCTCTCCTGTACATACCGATCACTGTCATACCCCCCACACTCCTCTCCTGTGCATACCGATCACTGTCATACCTCCACACTCCTCTCCTCTACATACCGCCCACTGTCATACCCTCCACACTCCTCTCCTGTACATACCGATCACTGTCATACCCCCCACACTCCTCTCCTGTACATACCGATCACTGTCATACCCCCCACACTCCTCTCCCGTACATACTGATCACTGTCATACCCCCCACACTCCTCTCCTGTACATACCGATCACTGTCACATCCCCCACACTCCTCTCCTGTACATACCGATCACTGTCACACCCCCCACACTCCTCTCCTGTACATGCTGATCACTGTCATACCCTCCACACTCCTCTCCTCTACATACCGCCCACTGTCATACCTCCACACTCCTCTCCTGTACATACCGATCACTGTCATACCTCCACACTCCTCTCCTGTACATACCGATCACTGTCATACCTCTACACTCCTTTCCCGTACATACCGATCACTGTCATACCTCTCACACTCCTCTCCTGTACATACCGATCACTGTCATACCCCCCCCCCACTCCTCTCCTGTACATACCGATCACTGTCATACCCCCCACACTCCTCTCCCGTACATACCGATCACTGTCACACCCCCACACTCCTCTCCTGTACATACCGATCACTGTCATACCGCCACACTCCTCTCCTGTACATACCGATCACTGTCATACCCCCACACTCCTCTCCTGTGCATACCGATCACTGTCATACCTCCACACTCCTCTCCTCTACATACCGCCCACTGTCATACCCTCCACACTCCTCTCCTGTACATACCGATCACTGTCATACCCCCCACACTCCTCTCCTGTACATACCGATCACTGTCATACCCCCAACACTCCTCTCCCGTACATACTGATCACTGTCATACCCCCCACACTCCTCTCCTGTACATACCGATCACTGTCATACCCCCCACACTCCTCTCCTGTACATACCGATCACTGTCATACCTCCCACACTGCTCTCCTGTACATACCGATCACTGTCATACCCCCACACTCCTCTCCTGTACATACCGATCAATGCCATAATGCCACACTCCTCTCCTGTACATACCGATCACTGTCATAACTCCACACTCCTCTCCTGTACATACCGATCACTGTCATACCTCCCACACTCCTCTCCTGTACATACCGATCACTGTCATACCTCCACACTCCTCTCCTGTACATACCGATCACTGTCATACCTCCCACACTCCTCTCCTGTACATACCGATCACTGTCATACCTCCACACTCCTCTCCTGTACATACCGATCACTGTCATAGCTCCACACTCCTCTCCTGTACATACCGATCACTGTCATACCCCCACACTCCTCTCCTGTACATACCACCTACTGTCATACCTCCCACACTCCTCTCCTGTACATACTGCCCACTGTCATACCTCCACACTCCTCTCCTGTACATACCACCCACTGTCATACCTCCACACTCCTCTCCTGTACATACTGATCACTGTCATACCTCCCACACGCCTCTCCTGTACATACCGATCACTGTGATACCCTCCACACTCCTCTCCTGTACATACCGCCCACTGTCATACCTCCCACACTCCTCTCCTGTACATACTGCCCACTGTCATACCTCCCACACGCCTCTCCTGTACATACCGATCACTGTGATACCCTCCACACTCCTCTCCTGTACATACCGCCCACTGTCATACCTCCCACACTCCTCTCCTGTACATACCGCCTACTGTCATACCTCCCACACTCCTCTCCTGTACATACTGCCCACTGTCATACCTCCACACTCCTCTCCTGTACATACCACCCACTGTCATACCTCCACACTCCTCTCCTGTACATACTGATCACTGTCATACCTCCCACACGCCTCTCCTGTACATACCGATCACTGTGATACCCTCCACACTCCTCTCCTGTACATACCGCCCACTGTCATACCTCCCACACTCCTCTCCTGTACATACCGCCTACTGTCATACCTCCCACACTCCTCTCCTGTACATACTGCCCACTGTCATACCTCCACACTCCTCTCCTGTACATACCACCCACTGTCATACCTCCACACTCCTCTCCTGTACATACCGATCACTGTCATACCTCCCACACTCCTCTCCTGTCATACCTCCACACTCCTCTCCTGTACATACCTATCACTGTCATACCTCAAACACTCCTCTACTGTACATAGTGCCCACTGTCATACCCCCCACACTCCTCTACTCTACATACCGCCCACTGTCACACCCTCCACACTCCTCTCCTGTACATAGTGCCCACTTTCACACCCCCCACACTCCTCTCCTGTACATAACGCCCAATGTCATACCCTCCACACTCCTCTCCTCTGCATACCGCCCACTGTCATACCCTCCAAACTCCTCTCTGGTACATACCGATCACTGTCATACCCCCCACACTCCTCTCCTGTACATACTGCAAACTGTCATACCCCCCACACTCCTCTCCTGTACATACCGATCACTGTCATACCCCCCACACTCCTCTCCTTTACATACTGATTATTGTCATACCCCCACACTCCTCTCCTGTACATACCAATCACTGTCATACCCCCCACACTCCTCTCCTGTACATACTGATCACTGTCATACCCTCCATACTCCTCTCCTGTATACAGATCACTGTCACACCTCCACAATCCTCTCCTGTACATACAGATCACTGTCATACCCCACACTCCTCTCCTGTACATACCGATCACTGTCATACCCCCCACACTCCTCTCCTTTACATACTGATTATTGTCATACCCCCACACTCCTCTCCTGTACATAACAATCACTGTCACACCCTCCAGACCCCTCTCCTGTACATACTGACCAGTGTCACATCCTCCACACTCCTTTCCTGTACATACCAATCACTGTCACACCCTCCACACTCCTCTCCAGTACATACTGATCACTGTCATACCCCCCACACTCCTCTCCTGTACATACCGATCACTGTCATACCCTCCACACTCCTCTCCTGTACATACCAATCACTGTCACACCTCCCACACTCCTCTCCTGTACATACTGATCACTGTCACACCTCCACACTCCTCTTTTATACATACCGATCACTGTCATACCTCCACACTCCTCTCCTGTACATACCGATCACTGTCATACCTCCACACTCCTCTCCTGTACATACCGATCACTGTCATACCTCCACACTCCTCTCCTGTACATACTGATCACTGTCATAGCTCCACACTCCTCTCCTGTACATACCGATCACTGTCATACCCCACACTCCTCTCCTGTACATACCGATCACTGTCATACCCCCCACACTCCTCTCCTTTACATACTGATTATTGTCATACCCCCACACTCCTCTCCTGTACATAACAATCACTGTCACACCCTCCAGACCCCTCTCCTGTACATACTGACCAATGTCACATCCTCCACACTCCTCTCCTGTACATACCAATCACTGTCACACCCTCCACACTCCTCTCCAGTACATACTGATCACTGTCATACCCCCCACACTCCTCTCCTGTACATACTGATCACTGTCATACCCTCCACACCCGTCTCCTGTACATACCGATCACTGTCACACCTCCATACTCCTCTCCTGTACATACCAATCACTGTCATACCCCCCACACTCCTCTCCTGTACATACCGATCACTGTCATACCCTCCACACTCCTCTCCTGTACATACCAATCACTGTCACACCTCCACACTCCTCTTTTATACCTACCGATCACTGTCATACCTCCACACTCCTCTCCTGTACATACCGATCACTGTCATACCTCCACACTCCTCTCCTGTACATACCGCCCACTTTCACACCCTCCACACTACTCTCCTGTACATACCGATCAGTGTCAAATCCTCCACACTCCTCTCCTGTACATACTGATCACTGTCATAGCTCCACACTCCTCTCCTGTACATACCGATCACTGTCATACCTCCACACTCCTCTCCTGTACATACCGCTCACGGTCACACCCTCCACACTCCTCTCCTGTACATACCGCCCACTGTCACACCCTCCACACTCCTCTCCTGTACATAGTGCCCACTGTCACATCCTCCACACTCCTCTCCTCTACATACTGCCCACTGTCACACCCTCCACACTCCTTTCCTCTACATACCACCCACTGTCATAACCTCCACACTCCTCTCCTGTACATACCGTCCACTGTCATACCTCCACACTCCTCTCCTGTACATACCAATCACTGTCATATCTCCACACTCCTCTCCTGTACATAGTGCCCACTGTCACATACTCCACACTCCTCTCTTCTACATACCACCCACTGTCATACCTCTCACACTCCTCTCCTGTACATACCATTCACTATCACACCCCCCACACTCCTCTCCTGTACATAACGCCCACTGTCACACACTCCACACTCCTCTCCTGTACATATCGCCCACTGTCACACCCTCCACACTCCTCTCCTTTACATACTGATCACTGTCACACCCTCCACACTCCCCTTCTGTATATAGTGATCACTGTCATACCTCCACACTCCTCTCCTGTACATACCGATCACTGTCATACCCTCTACACTCCTCTCCTGTACATACTGATCACTGTCATACCCTCCACACTTTTCTCCTGTACATACCGCCCACTGTCACACCCTCCACACTCCTCTCCTGTACATACCGATCACTGTCACACCCGCCACACTCCTCTCCTGTACGTACTGATCACTGTCATACCTCCACACTCCTCTCCTGTACATACCGATCACTGTCGCACCTCCACACTCCTCTCCTGTACATACTGATCACTGTCATACTCTCCACACTCCTCTCCTGTACATACCGATCACTGTCATACCCTCCACACTCCTCTCCTGTACATACCGATCACTGTTTCACCCCCCACACTCCTCTCCTGTACATACAGATCACTGTCATACCTCCACACTCCTCTCCTGTACATACCGATCACTGTCATACCCTCTACACTCCTCTCCTGTACATACCGATCACTGTCATACCTATGCACTCCTCTCCTGTACATACCGCCCACTGTCTCACCCTCCACACTCCTCTCCTGTACATACCGATCACTGTCATACCTCCACACTCCTCTCCTGTACATACCGATCACTGTCATACCTCCACACTCCCCTCCTGTACATACTGATCACTGTCTTACCTCCACACTCATCTCCTGTACATACCGATCACTGTCACACCCCCCACACTCCTCTCCTGTACATAACGCCCACTGTCACACCCTCCACACTCCTCTCCAGTACATAGTGCCCACTGTCACATCCTCCACACTCCTCTCCTCTACATACCGCCCACTGTCACACCCTCCACACTCCTTTCCTCTACATACCACCCACTGTCATACCCTCCTCACTTCTGTCCTGTACATACTGATCACTGTCATACCTCCACACTCCTCTCCTGTACATACTGATCACTGTCATGCCTCCCTTATGTGACGGGAGGGACTTTGGGTGGGGGCACAAGGAACACAGCTCACTATGGAGAGGTGGGGAGACTCCTGTCTCAGCTCCCCATGTCCCTCTTATGTGTAAGTCACCCTGTGCCTTCTCGGGTATGTTTAGGAGATAGGTGGGGTGCGGGTTGTGGATTGTTTGGTGTTATGGGGCTGCATCCCATTGTTCTATTGTGTGTCTGGCTTGGGAGCAAATTATTATGGGATGTATGTGTTTATGTGTATTAGCTTAGTGGTGGGGTGTCTCTAGCAGCCCTTCCTCCTGATGGGACTGTCTGCTGGTGTGAAGTTTGAATACCTGTGTTTCTCTTGTTACTAAAGGTAGATTGCCCCACCCTGTGTCATTATGCATGGAGGGGGGATTGCCCCGCCCTGTGTCATTATGCATGGAGGGGGGATTGTCCCCTGAGTGCATATATCTTGTATCTGTGTTCAAATAAGGTAGTCTGCCTCCTGGTTTACTTAGAGACTGGTTTCGTCTGGATCTTAGAGTAACAATAGCCAGATTCACTGGTCTCGAGTTCCAGAGCCTGAGAAGCAGCTTCTTGATGGAGATACTCAGTTGTGGGTGTCTGGGGTCCGTTACATCGGTGGCAAGCAGTGGGATTGTGCTTCTTGGCTGTGAACACGTCCAAACCACCACCGGGATTCAAGATCATGAAAGGAGACATCGGTCACCCCAGTGGAGATATGGACCTGGCATCAGAGTTCCCGGGGCTGCTGCGGATTGTTATTGCAGACTGTGTCTGCAGATGAGTACCTGGAGCTCAGGCAGAGGATTCGGGTGGTGCTTTGGAGTGGAGCCCTCCAGGTTGCTGGTATGTACAAGGGCAAGTGCTATCCAACCCCAGGGGAACGGGCCAGGGACCAACGGGAGTTACGGATGCCATTCCTGGGAGAGCGACCCCAGGAGCAATGGGTGACTGAGTTGGACAGGCTGGTCCAGCTGCACAACTGATATCGGGCTCTGCAATGGCACACAGAGCAGAAATATTTAGGGGTGGTCTCCAGAGGGATATGATTTTGGTGGCCCTGCTGTGGGAGAGCCTTACAGATTATTTTGTGTTTGGTGATGAAGGAGAGCCTACACTTGAGGATCTGCGAGAAGACAGAGAGTCTATGTTCGGTCTCACAGGGGTCTCAGAGCTTGAACCAGATCTGGAATACCTGCTGATGAAAGAACAGCAACTGGAAAGGGCATACAGGCAACTGCTAAAAACATGTTCAGCAGCATGCCCAAGAATCAGCAGTGGAAATTCCAGATATTGCCATCCCCAAACCTGAAGTGCTGACAAAAGGGCAGAGCTCTGCTAGCTTCTGCCCAGCACTGGTAACATCTGGGTTCCACGGACAGGAGATTGTGAACCCCTATCCCCAGACACCAGTTCCAGAGACTGGGGATTTGATTGACTTTTCTGCTGAGGAGGAACCAGCTGGAGCGCCTCCAGCAGAAGAGCTGGCATCAGGGCATGGTGTGGTTGACCTCTGCCCACAACAATCAGCACCGCAGGAGCTACAGGAAGAGGATACAATCGGCTCCTCACAACGGCACCTTGAGCTGATGTCCGTGGATGGGACTTCGGTCTCCACTGACACAACCCCAGAAAAGGGTCTGGCATTAGGAAAGGAGGATGTCAGCCATACTTTGCGAACACTGGGGGGTGTCCATCAAGTCAAAGGGGATGAGACTACAGTCACCACCTGGATACCCCAGGGATGCTGGGCAGTCGGCGCAGATCCCCCACAGCATGATGGAGTCGGCACAGCCACCCTGTCTTCTCTCCAGTGGGTAAGAGGACTTCAAGGAGAAGGACCAGTCCATAATTCTCCCCAGCGGCGGGTATGTTCTACGAGAGAGGCAGAGGTTGGCTGGGTGAGTAATGCTTTGTGTGGGACAATTTGTTTGGGGTAATGTGTGGGTGCCGGCATTGGGGGGCTGGAAGTACAGAATAATTTTGCAGTCAACCCGTCTTGGGTCTCCTCCTGTGTTAGTTCCCTGATGACAGGGGAGATATGTGAAGGGAGTCACTTTGGGTGGGGGGCCCATGGAACCCAGCTCACTATGGAGAGGTGGGGAGACCCCTGTCTCAGCTCCCCATATCCCTCTTATGTGTAAGTCACCCTGTGCCTGTTAGGGGTACAGGGTGATCTGTCCTAATATTGGGTGGGCTTTGTCTCAGACTGTGTAGACATGTTTAGGAGATAGGTGGGGTAGGGGGTTGTTGATTGTTTAATGTCATGTGGCTGCATCCCATTGTTCTATTGTGTGTCTGGCTTGGGAGCAAATTATTATGGGATGTATGTGCTTATGTGTATTAGCTTGGTGAGGGGGTGTCAACAGCAGCCCTCCTCCTGATGGGACTGTCTGCTGGTGTGAAGTTTAAATACCTGTGTCTCTCTTGTTAATAAATGTAGATTGCCCCGCCCTGTGTCATTATGCAGGGATTGCCCCGCCCTGTGTCATTATGCAGGGAGGGGGGATTGTCACCTGAGTGTATATATCTTGTATCTGTGTTCAAATAAACTAGTCTACCTCCTGGTTTACTTCGAGACTGGTGTTGTCTGGATCTTAGAGTAACAATAGCCAGATTCACTGGTCTCGTGTTCCAGAGCCTGAGAAGCAGCTTCTTGACAAAGATACCCAGTCATGGGTGTCAGGGGTCCGTTACACCATACTCTTCTCCTGTACATATCAATCACAGTCATACCCCCCACACTCCTCTCCTGAACATACCGATCACTGTCATACCTCCACACTCTTCTCCTGTACATACCGATCACTGTCACACCCCCCACACTCCTCTCCTGTACATACCAATCACAGTCATACCTCCACACTCCTCTCCTGTACATACCGATCACTGTCACACCCCCCACACTCCTCTCCTGTACATATCGATCACTGTCATACCCTCCACACTCCTCTCCTGTACATATCGATCACTGTCATACCCTCCACACTCCTCTCCTGTACATACCGATCACTGTCATATCCTCCACACTCCTCTCCTGTACATACCGATCACTGTCATACCTCCACACTCCTCTCCTGTACATACCGATCACTGTCACACCCCCCACACTCCTCTCCTGTACATACCGATCACTGTCACACCCTCCACACTCCTCTCCTGTACATACCGATCACTGTCATTCCTCCACACTCCTCTCCTGTACATACCGATCACTGTCACACCTCCACACTCCTCTCCTGTACATACCGCTCACTGTCATACCCCCACACCCCTCTCCTGTACATACCGCTCACTGTCATACCCTCCACACTCCTCTCCTGTACATACCGATCACTGTCATACCTCCACACTCCTCTCCTGTACATACCGCTCACTGTCATACCCTCCACACTGCTCTCCTGTACATACTGATCACTGTCACACCCTCCACACTCCTCTCCTGTACATACCGATCACTGTCATACCCTCCACGCTCCTCTCCTGTACATACCGATCACAGCCATACCCTCCACGCTCCTCTCCTGTACATACCGATCACTGTCATACCCTCCACGCTCCTCTCCTGTACATACCGATCACTGTCATACCTCTACACTTCTTTCCTGTACATACCGATCACTGTCATACCTCCACACTCCTCTCCTGAACATACCAATTGCTGTCATACCTCCACACTCCTCTCCTGTACATACCGATCGCTGTCATACCCTCCACACTCCTCTCCTGAACATACCGATCACTGTCATATCTCCACACTCCTCTCCTGTACATACCGATCACTGTCATACCCTCCACACTCCTCTCCTGTACATACCGATCACTGTCATATCTCCACACTCCTCTCTTGTACATACCGATCACTGTCATACCCCCCACACTCCTCTCCTGTACATACCGATCACTGTCCCACCCCCCACACTCCTCTCCTGTACATACTGATCACTGTCATATCTCCACACTCCTCTCCTGTACATACCGATCACTGTCATATCTCCACACTCCTCTCCTGTACATACCGATCACTGTCATACCCCCCACACTCCTCTCCTGTACAAACCGATCACTGTCATACCCCCCACTCCTCTCCTGTACATACCGATCACTGTCATACCCCCCACACTCCTCTCCTGTACATACCGATCACTTTCATACCTCTACACTCCTCTCCTCTACATACCGATCACTGTCATACCTCCACACTCCTCTCCTGTACATACCAATCACTGTCATACCCCCCACACTCCTCTTCTGTACATACCGATCACTGTCATACCTCCACACTCCTCTCCTGTACATACCGATCACTGTCATACCTCCACACTCCTCTCCTGTACATACCACTCACTGTCATACCTCCACACTCCTCTCCTGTACATACCGATCACTGTCATACCCTCCACACTCCTCTCCTGTACATACCAATCACTGTCATACCCTCCACACTCCTCTCCTGTACATACCGATCACTGTCATACCCCCACACTCCTCTCCTGTACATAACGATCACTGTCATACCTCTACACTCCTCTCCTCTACATACCGATCACTGTCATACCTCCACACTCCTCTCCTGTACATACCAATCACTGTCATACCCCCCCACACTCCTCTCCTGTACATACTGATCACTGTCATACCTCCACACTCCTCTCCTGTACATACCGATCACTGTCATACCTCCACACTCCTCTCCTGTACATACCGCTCACTGTCATATCCCCCACACTCCTCTCCTGTACATACCGCTCACTGTCATACCCCCCACACTCCTCTCCTGTACATACCGATCACTGTCATACCTCCACACTCCTCTCCTGTACATACCGATCACTGTCATACCTCTACACTCCTCTCCTCTACATACCGATCACTGTCATACCTCCACACTCCTCTCCTGTACATACCGATCACTGTCATACCCTCCACACTCCTCTCCTGTACATACCAATCACTGTCATACCTCCACACTCCTCTCCTGTACATACCGATCACTGTCATACCCTCCACACTCCTTTCCTGTACATACCGATCACTGTCATACCTCCACACTCCTCTCCTGTACATACCGATCACTGTCATACCTCCACACTCCTCTCCTGTACATACCGATCACTGTCACACCTCCCACACTCCTCTCCTGTACATACCGATCACTGTCATATCTCCACACTCCTCTCCTGTACATACCGATCACTGTCACACCCCCACACTCCTCTCCTGTACATACCGATCACTGTCATACCTCCACACTCCTCTCCTGTACATACCGATCACTGTCACACCTCCGTACTCCTCTCCTGTACATACCGATCACTGTCATACCCTCTACACAGCTGATCCTTGCACACTGCCTTCTGTCATATCCTCCTCTCTGATTCCTGAACATATTGTGACCTAAGTCTTCTACAATTGACAATGAATAGAATACCACATAATTCAGTTCTATTTCTATGCATAGAGTGCTGAGTTGGCTGATTATATTAAGAACAAAACAAATTGTGCTTTCCCTTTAAAGCTAAATAACTTGTATAAGTTCAGAATCCAGTGTGACACAAACAATCATGTGAACAGCAACAGTTTCGCAAATTAAAAAAAATCTGTGAATCAAAATGTAAACAATTAAAAAAATGTCCATTGAGGTCCATAAGTGGCCATCAAAGTGCTCCACGTGTTCCTCTATGTGGCCACTTCAGTGTTCCGCCAGCAGAAAAGCACTCATTAACTGCTTACTAAATGGTGAGAACCCCGGACAGTGAGAGCTCTAGTGCTTTAAGATGTGTCAGTGATACTGAGGATTGCTACAGGGACTCTTCTGCCGCATTGTAGTCCCCATGGAGGGGGAAAACACATGGATTGCACAGTGCAGTATTTAAAGTAACATCATTTATTGTACAAACAAGAGGTACACACAAACAATACAATTAGACACAAGCTTGTAGATTTGTTTCTTCTGCACAGTTGAGATGGCTTTATGACATCAGCACTAGGCTCCATCCAATGCGTTTCGTCACAAGTGCAATAAAGAGGCTACACCGAAAGGCCTATGGAGAGAGTACTCCCTTCTTATGCCTTACTAAAAAATAAAAACAACAATAAAAGAGAGATGCAGCTCACCAATAAATATCACCTTAAGGACAGAATAATATAACATTTAAATTTAATAGTAAATAAAGTAGATTTATCAGTAAATGCTAACACTACTCCCTGCCTAAAGGATTCCAATGTTATTACCATCTAATGGCCAAAATTAAAAATTGCAGGCAAATTACCATTAAGTCTATCGTAAGAAGAAAAAATATGCCAGCATGAGAAGGAAACTTCACAGTGTGGCAATATCCAGACCAAAAATGAGCATAAAAACACACTAGTAAAATTAAAATAAAATAAAAGCATTACATAAAAGCTTTTAACTGTTATTTACAAATCAGTTCAGGCCCCATTCAACATTCAACCTAAAAGGGCAATAAGATTTCATCTCAAAAATCTCCCTCTTACTGTTACTACCACCCCCATGAGGCTTCAACCTATCTATACCTATCAGTTTCAGGCTTATATCGCACCTTTGCATGGTGGGAGGCATAATGTCTATCTGGTAAGGCTATGATCCCAAAAGCCCTTCTGTATATTGGCTTTATATTTACCAATCCACACTTGCAAGGCCTTTGTATTGTAGGCCACATGGACACTGCAGCAGGTAAACTACATGAACTACGTGAAACAAGTAATGAACTCTTTAATTCTATATACCTTTTTAGTTGTTTCTGAAGTGAACACTCTAGCGCTTACTATATTATGACCTCACATTTACATACTAGACATCTCCAACAGGGAAATAACCCTTTCAAGCCCCCCCAAAATGAAATTCATTAAGGTTGTTTAGTTATATTTGGGGATAGTTTGTTCCTTAAGCTTTGAGCTAACCTAAAAATGGTGGTGGAGTCCTCCAGCAACATCAGATCAAAAACCTTGTCACTTTTCAGAATATTCCAACGCTTTTTAAGTAGTTTATTAACCACAGGATGTTAACTAGAAAATGTTGTAATAAGTAACAATGCAAACCTATTTTGGCCTTGTGTCCTTTGTTGGGGTTTTAATATACTTTCTCAATCCAGGTAAGAAATAGATTGCTTTCTCCCACCTAAAGTGTGCGCGTCATACCCCTTGGCCGAAAATCTCTGCTAAAATACATCTGCTTGTGAGGCAAAATCTTCAATTTCTAAAAAATGTCACCTAAGGTGAAGAAACTTCCCTTTAGGTATTGCCTGTAGCCAGGGGGTGATAGCAGCCTTCTATTGGTATGTATCCATTCCTATCAGTTTTTTCATAGTATGTTTTTGTAAATAAATGGCCTTGTTTTTATAATATAGTAAGATCTAGAAAATTAACTTTCATGGAGCTCACTTCATAGGACCATTTGTTATCATCACTTCCAAAGTGGAAGGGCATCCTTAATATACCTATTCCATAATAAAACCTCAGGTCTTGGCCTGCCAAATATATTGGGGCATAAATTGATTGGCCACCCTGGGGACACATTTGGCACCCATGACCACCCCAGTTTTCAATAAAAAGATATTTAACACCATGCTAAAAGTAATTATATTTCATACCAAAATCCAATAGATCCAAAATATTTTTTTTTTGTTTCTCAGGTAACCTATTATCATTGACCTATCACTGACCTACTGGCTAAACAGTATTCAGAGAGCAGTGGTTAATGTTTATACTCTGAATGGTCTAAGGTTATGAGTGTTATACCCTAAGGATCAGTGTTATTAGTGGGGTACCCCAAAGTTCAGTGTTGGGACCCTTATCGTTTAATATATTTATAAATGATATAGGGTCTGGGATTATAAATCCCATTTAAGTCTTTGCAGATGACACCAAGCTGTGCCATGGAATAACGTCCTTACAGGATGTCTCCAACTTACAAACCGACCTCAATGCACTGTTTAATTAGGCAACTATGTGGCAAATGTTGATAAATGTAAAGTTTTGCACTTGGACGAAAAACATACATGCATCATACTTTTTAGCAGAACAACTGGGGAAGTCAATAGTAGGGAAGGACATGGATGTTCTGGTAGATCACAGACTAATAGACATGATAGCATGCAATGCCAAGCTGCAGTTTCTAAAGCGAGCAACATCTTGTAGCTAGCAATAATTCTTGTATAAAAGAGGTGCAGACTTCAGAGATAGATATCATTTCCCTCGGTACAAATCATTAGTAAGACCTCATCTGAAATATGGAGTTCAGGTTTGGGCACTAATTCACAAAAAGGATATCAGGGAACTGGAGAAAGTGCAGAGCAGGGCAACCAAACTGATAGGAGGCATGGAGAAGCTCAGCTATGAGGAAAGATTAGAGGAACTGAAAGGGGGGATATGATTTCCATGTAAAAGTAGTCCATATAGTGAAGGTGGTATAGAATTATTGACTTTCAGGTCATTACAGAAGACAAGGGGACACTCTTTACGTCTGGAGGAAAAGAGATTTAATCTTCAGACATGAAAAGGCTTCTTCACAGGAAAAGCTGTGAAAATGTGGAATAGACTCTCTGAAGAACTAGTTCTGGCCAGATCAATAGATTGAAAGATCTGGATGTATTCCTAAACATACAAAATATAACTGGATACTTTTATGAGTAATAGCTCCAAGAGGAGGTGATCCAGGGAACATCTCATTATTTATCCAGGGAATATCCAATTATTGATCAAGGCAATATCTAATTATTGATCAAGGGATTATCCAATTATTGATCTAGGGAATTGCCTCCTGGTGGATTAAGAAAGATTTTTTCACCTGCTGAAGCAAATTGGACCATGGTTCATGGGGAAAAGTGTGGGTTGTGTTCCTCTGGATCAGCTGTGGATATAGGATTGTGTATATGGAGGTTTTTTATTCAAATATATTTTTTATTTTTATTTTTTGAACTGATCAACAATGTAACTACATACACACAGCTAGTCAGAGCACACTTGCCATGTTCATCACGTTTTGCACAGTAAATCCAGCTTTCCTTTAATATTAGCTGTAGATATGTCTGAGTGTGGATGTCTTGGTCGCAGACCGTGTCACACTTCCTGCTGCTATATTCTGACATTTCAGACACAGGCAAAATGCAGCTTTGTGATGAAGAAAAAAAAATTGACTTTAATGTGAAAGTCAAATGAAAAATGATAATGTGATAAGATATTGGCAGAGTAAACTTTTATAACTCATTATACCTCCATAACACATGGTCAGTCTGGTCAGCAGAAAGTGGTCCATGGTCTGCATGGAGTGTGACTGAGTTAGTGCCAGATCCTAATTTCTGTACTGTAATGAACAGTCTTTCCAATGGAATTCTTATTATATGTTTGAAGATTCCAAACTGAATGGAGAGGTGGCCAAGGCTGCATTGGCAAACGAAGACTGCCCCCACATAGACCAGACTATAACGCCCGATGAGGGTCTGTCCTTCACCCAGTCTAGCACTCGGGAGAAAGGCGGACCCTACTTTCTCCTTTCACCCGAGGAATATCCGAGTCCGCCTGATGGAGGAGTAAGAAAGGGTAGGTAGACAAAGATTAAAGGCCAATTCCAACAGTACTGTGTCCATGAGAACAAAAGGAACACTACATTCACACATGATGTCTTCCACTAGACCAGGCAATGCTGCATTCCCCAGTAGATGAGCTGCAATGTCTGCCATGGAATTAGACTGTTACCCTGCTATCCATGGAGGGGCAGCCTGCTCCCCTCATACTGTCTACATGTGAAGAGCAGGCATTCATAATCATGTAATTGGCAGATGAAGGGGAAAAATCCACATATACACACACATACATTTTTTACTGAATTCCACCAGGACATAGGCGAGGCATATGGACAAACCACACATACTACGATTCACATTTTATTACCAGCGTAAGCATTCCCAGTCTTTTTGGGACAATGTTTATGTCAGCACTTGTTAACC
Organism: Staurois parvus; assembly: GCF_062004578.1. NCBI lineage: Eukaryota > Metazoa > Chordata > Amphibia > Anura > Ranidae > Staurois > Staurois parvus. The sequence goes on along the minus strand of NW_028320317.1, from coordinate 63,015 downwards.
CATTAGATGTCTGTTAAGAACATTGTTATTGTTGTCATAATCTGATTCCATTGTCTGCCAATTTGTGCCCTCTGCATGTGTAAGCAAGAAACAAACTGCATGCTGTAGGTGCAAGTAAGTGGGTGGTATCACTATGGCAACAGGAGGACCTCAGGCAGGTGGCCCGCTGCATGTGGAGCCTTAGATCGCAGCTGCCTTTCAACAGTTGCCCATGCAATGTCACAGTATTGCTTGCATAGAATATCTGGTGGTGTCATGCAAAATTGGAATACTCAAGAGAAAAAGCAAATGTTGAATGTTCCAGACATGTTGAGGGAGATAGTGCAGTGGAAATGAAGGAAGAGTCAAGCAGGTTTATTATGAAGTGTTGATTTCCTTGCTGGGATTCTCAGTGTCCATAATGAGGAACAGCAGCAAATCTGTACTGTGTGCTATAATAAATATCCTCTGTGATTTTCATCTTGTAATCTCTCCATAGTTTGGCTCCGCTGGATATTGTTGCCAAGTGATACGACTCTCAGCATGTAACACTGCATGGGAATTCCGCTGAAATGGCTACACTGTTGACTTCATTCTTAGTCCATTCAACTTTTTGATCCACTGCTGTACTTTGCATTCCATCTTCCCAATGAAGGTTCCAAAAATGCCATAGCTAAAGTAACTGGGAATGTATTAGAGCGTCCTCCGGTGTCTGCATCCTGCACCTCGCCTTCTTTCTCTTCTCTATCCCATCCATTTGTAGCATGGATCAGTATCAGAGAATGGTCTAAAAAAAGCTTTTTAATCATTCTTAAGCTCATATGCTCCAGTACGTTACAGTAGCATCTTTCCAGCATGGTGCTACTGCTAACCGCTTACCAAGTATGGAATAGTGAAAAATGACCAGATGCGGGCATTACATTTTCCTGGTGGGCCATATGCTGCATGATCTCAGTATATAGGAAAAAGGGTCAATGCACAATGCACCTAACGCAATAGTGTCTTGCTAGTATGATGCATTTCTATTGGCTAACATTGGATTTGACTGGCTGCTGACATATTGGAGACAATTGAAGAAGCATTATTTCTCAGGATATTCTTTGAGCCATAGGAACCCTGCGAGAGTCTGCCCAAGCACAGTAGGATGAATTGATGCATGAGCACCTGGTAAAGTAGAAAGCAATATTAAGGTGCAATCAGGTTCTGCTGACTGCATGGAAATATTAACTTGGCTCCATTGGAGAAGATATGGCTGCCTCTGCATGTGGCTCTCCTTTATTTCTTCTCTCTTTATCAATTCACACCAAGCTGGAAGAGTGTTAAGTATTGATTGTATTCTTTACAGGCATGTTTTTGCAAAGAGCATCTTGTCATTGCTAAATATGCAAACAGAGGCAGCCATGGTGCCCTGAGAGGATGTGCTGGAGACGTTACATTCACCCGGACCCAACCTCGCATAAGGACAAACGTAACTCCGCCAAGCAGGTTATTAAAGGACTCTTCCTCGAGGTGTCGGGTGATGTTAACTGAGATTGATGCAGGCTTTTTCTACGGCTAAAATGTAAAACTGTAGAGGAATCTCTCATTTATTTAGCATGAATTGCATGATGTAAAAAAAAGCTAAATTAAGAAAAATAGAATTGCAAAATTCTCATGAGAAATCAAAAAATACATCTATTTTCTTTTAAAGCTCTTTACTTTTACATACATTATGTAGCAAAATGTTAACATTTTAAACTGTAAAATGAATTGCTCTGGATTGCTTTTTTGTACATGGACTAAAGCTTGCACTCCAACTGGCACTGGTCACATTGACCAGGTCTACATATTGTACATCATGAATCACAAGACAAGGACCCTTAGCTTGCTGTTTCCATTGGCATGCTCGTGAACAAGGAATCAGCATCTGACTTGACAACACCTGGCTTCTACTGACTGTCCATCTGAGGTTCTATTGTACTTATCAGTGTATAGCTCAACATGAATATCCCTCAAAAGATTGTTCTTATTAAATAATCTATATGGATATCAAAACAACAAAATGTGTGAATTTAATGCCGGGACTTGATTGATGCATAAAATCAGGAAACATTTCTGTCAAATGAGAACAAAGAACCGCATTGTATGCAATTTCATATGCCTGACGCAAAGATGCATGTGCAATGTTATGCAAAAACGATCGTGCATGAAATAAATTTTCTATCATGATTTTACTGCCTGCTCTTTATACAAAAGTTTTAGGAATGCTTGTGGAACTTGGAATGTTAAAATGACAATGCAACATTCTTTTCATAAATGTTCTTTACAATGGATTTTGTAGAAATTTCAGAATTTGTGTTACCAGGACAAACTAAGAAAACCTTCATTTCCTCTTGGACAATGTGCTCAGAATCAGGTAATCTTTCTAAACCTTTCCTGATCTCTCCAATGTTGTTCCAGCTCCCCTGTCTACAGGTAAGACATTATCTTTATAACTGCAACAAAAATCAAGTCATCGTGTCCATTAAACATCAAATCAGGATTAGGTGGGTTTTACATTGTAGAGAAGTGGTTGGCCCACATGCTGCTCCATAATATAATGTCATTTATCCAACTGTACAACCATAGCCTCTGGTATATAGATCGGATACATCCTAAATATAGAGCCATTTATCCAGTCGTAGACCCAGAGCCTCTGGTTTATAGACCGGATACATCCTAAATATAGAGCCATTTACCCAACTGTCCATCCAGAGCCTCTGGTTTATAGACCGGATACATCCTAAATATAGAGCCATTTATCCAGTCGTAGACCCAGAGCCTCTGGTTTATAGACCGGATACATCCTAAATATAGAACCATTTATCCAACTGTACACCCAGAGTCTCTGGTTTATAGACCGGATACATCCTATATATAGAGCCTTTTATCCAACTGTACACCCAGAGCCTCTGGTTTATAGACCAGATCCATCCTATATATAGGGCCATTTATCCAACTGTACACCCAGAGCCTCTTGTTTATAGACCGGGTACATCCTAAATATAGAGCCATTTATCCAACTGTCCATCCAGCGCCTCTTGTTTATAGACCAGATACATCCTAAATATAGAGCCATTTATCCAACTGTACACCCGGATTCTCTGGTTTATAGACCGGATACGTCCTAAATATAGAGCCATTTATCCAACTGTACACCTGGATTCTCTGGTTTAGAGACCAGATACATCCTAAATATAGAGCCATTTATCCAACTGTCCATCCAGAGCCTCTGGTATATAGACCAGATACATCCTAAATATAGAGCCATTTATCCAACTGTCCATCCAGCGCCTCTTGTTTATAGACCAGATACCTCCTAAATATAGAGCCATTTATCCAACTGTACACCCGGATTCTCTGGTTTATAGACCGGATACGTCCTAAATATAGAGCCATTTATCCAACTGTACACCTGGATTCTCTGGTTTATAGACCGGATACATCCTAAATATAGAGCCATTTATCCAACTGTACACCCAGAGCCTCTGGTATATAGATCGGATTCATCCTAAATATAGAGCCATTTATCCAACTGTAGACCCAGAGCCTCTGGTATATAGACCAGATACATCCTAAATATAGAGCCATTTATCCAACTGTCCATCCAGAGCCTCTGGTTTATAGACCGTATACATCCTAAATATAGAGCCATTTATCCAACTGTCCATCCAGAGCCTCTGGTATATAGACCGGATACATCCTATATATAGAGCCATTTATCCAACTGTACACCCAGAGCCTCTGGTATATAGATCGGATTCATCCTAAATATAGAGCCATTTATCCAACTGTACACCCAGAGCCTCTGGTATATAGATCGGATTCATCCTAAATATAGAGCCATTTATCCAACTGTCCATCCAGAGCCTCTGGTATATAGATCGGATTCATCCTAAATATAGAGCCATTTATCCAACTGTCCATCCAGAGCCTCTGACAATGCAGGCATAGGTAAGTAGCTGTTTTTCTGGTTTTCTGTGAATGATTCTTTGCCTCTCCCTTGTTTCTATCCTTTCAGTGTATTCTACTATCAGCAGCCTGAGACATACCAAGACTCTAATCTTCTCTAGTTAAGTTGCTTGGGCACAGAAGCAATGTTCCCACGTTCCTCCTGGATCCTACATTACGTTGCATGGTTGAACTCTTTGGAAAAAATCAGTTTTGGGTTTGGTTGGAAGTGAAGTCTTCCATAGTACGGGGCTGTCCAGGCAATGGCTCTCAGGACACACAGGATGGTGTCGGCAGGTCCTGAGCTCCTGCAGAAGAGAAATCCTCCAGGTTTAGGCTCCAGCCTCGGAATCCATCTTTCCTGCCATTTACATAGTACAAGGTTCCTTTAGCCCTGGTGCAGAGCAACAGAAAGAATGGAGGGTTCCCAGTGGGGGTCTGTAATGAAGGGGTTTATGAAAATTCTGCCCCTTCAATGCATTGGTCCCATTTCCAGCTCACACACACACATGGACTAAACAAAGCCACTCTCAGCAACTGACATCAATCAGCTGAAAGTTATTGCACAAGAATATTGCCGATCCTTAGTAAAAGTGTGTATGGGTTCAAGTGAATCCAAAAAAATAAAAATTAATATATTCCAGCTTTTCTGTATTAGATGTGATGGCTGCATTTGTTTTTTGTTTTTTTTGCCCCCTGTATTTTATTTGCTGATCCTGTGAATAGCACAAATCTTGCTCCAGTGTGGAAATGTTCCCCCCCCCCAACCGTATCTATGGAGGAAGCCATACTTGTCACCCAGGCTTGACTTCAAGCATGTCTTCCTCTTTATTTTCATTACATGGGGGGGGGGTTTGTAGTATACAAAAGATAGATAAGGTTGGTTTCGCTTCCAGTTAATCTCACAGTACAATCATCTTCCCTTCACAGCAGGTGGATCAGCCACAGCCTTCTCAAGGGATCATCCAGGGGCCACAGCCACACTGTCAATTGATCAGCCAGGGGCCACAGTCCACACTGTCAGGTGATCAGCCAGGGGCCACAGTCCACACTGTCAGGTGATCAGCCAGGGGCCATAGCCCACACTGAATAGCTCACACGTCAGGTGATCAGATGGGGTATGAGGATCATAGAGTCAAGGGAACAGACTAGAATGACCAACACAGTAGTTGATTGGCTGGAGATCACCATCTGTAATACCAATGACTTGATCAAAGTGTCAGCTCACATTTCTTAGTGCTAGGCTGACAGAATTCAAACGATTTTTCTAGATTAACACTTATCTCACTAGTTGCTGAATAAGGGCCACAGGTTAGGGTTCTATTTTTCTTTATCTTGTGTCTTCTGGTTACAGCAGATATCTTATTTAATGAAAGCTTGAAGAACCCTCACTTTAAAGTTCCCACCATGGTGCCAAATGATATTCAGATACACATTCAATCTGTAAAGAGTAAACAGAAAATACATTTAAACTCATACATTGGATATCTCTTGGCAATGAGCATCTCCTCACTGTTTATGATTGGGCAAAATGCGTTTCAGATTTGTACATCACTTTGGACAATCTGAAGATCACAAAACCCTTTACCACATTGCTTAGCTTTCTAAGCACCCCTCTGGTGGAATGGCAGTTCCTTTCAAGTACCCCTTGGCAAATGATTACCCAAGGCATGAATTTGGAGTTCTCCTATTGTTGCACTTCCGTGTTAGAGTTCCTCTTTCCTTGTCACTCTCTGGAGCTGCCTTCAGGTTTCATCTTTTTCTACCACTCTCATACTATTACAGTAAGGTCAGATTAATCCGGGTGAGAGCACAACTGGCGAAGGGCGGCACGGTGATTTGAGCACATCATTGATATCAAGAGAATAATCAGGATCTTCAGACTGTTTATCAATTTGGGACTTTAAGTATATTGAGTACAGTTTTAAGATTTCACAGAAAGCTTGTTTTGTATATTAAGGGTGGAGCAATGAATCTTAGGATTGATGGGTTTATAGATGTCATAATATAACACAACATGGCACACAAAATATTGATATTTTCACTGAAGGAGCACAGAAATGTATGCTATTGTTTATACCATACCCTTATTTTTACTTTCAAATTTTTTTTATAATTCGTTTTGATTTCTGATTATCACATAAAGCAGCTTGCAAAGATGATGGACCCATTCCAAGGATTTGTTCTCTATATCACGCTCTGGAGCTCCCAGGATTAAGGATGCTCTCTCCATATCACCCTCTGGAGCTCCCAGGATTAAGGATGCTCTCTCCATACCACCCTCTGGAGCTCCCAGGATTAAGGATGCTCTCTCCATATCACCCTCTGGAGCTCCCAGGATTAAGGATGCTCTCTCCATATCACCCTCTGGACCTCCCGGGATTAAGGATGCTCTCTCCATACCACCCTCTGGACCTTCCAGGATTAAGGATGCTCTCTCCATATCACCCTCTGGACCTTCCGGGATTAAGGATGCTCTCTCCATATCACCCTCTGGAGCTCCCAGGATTAAGGATGCTCTCTCCATACCACCCTCTGGACCTTCCAGGATTAAGGATGCTCTCTCCATATCACCCTCTGGAGCTCCCAGGATTAAGTCTGCTTTCTCCATATCACCCTCTGGAGCTTCTAGGGTTCTCTGAATGACCCTCTGGAGCTGCGAAGGTTTAGGATCCTTTCTCTATTTCACCACATGGAGGTCCCTGTATTAAAGTGGTAGTAAACCGTAGAATTAATTAAAAAAAAATCCCCTGCAAGGTAATGTCATAATGTGCTAGTATGTATCGCATAGTAAATTATAAAGGACTTACCTTAAAATGAAGCCTTCCTGTGGCGCGCTGCCACCATTGTAGAGGCTTCTATCTTCACCTGGTCTTCCTTCTAGGTTCATGAGCTCTGGCCATCTGAATGGCCGAGCCACGATGATGTCACTCCCACACATGCGCATGGGAGTCTCAGGACCCAGCACAGTGCTCTGAGGGAATGGCAGGAGTATGCCATACCTTCAAAGCACATGCGCTGGTTGTAAAAAAGAGCGGATATCCCCTAAACGGTGCACGTTTAGGAGATATTCATTTTTCCTACAGGTAAAAGATACAAAAGAGGGTTTACTTCCACTTTAAGGATCCTCTCTTTGTTTCACCTTCTGGCGTTCTATTTCTTAGAATTGCTCTAGCAATGCTTCTCTCAGGTTCAGGTTCAGGATTCTCACTGTGTCACTCTGTAAGACTATGCTGGGTTACAATTACTCTCTGAATAACACTTTCTGTGTGGCCCTCTCCGGAGCCCCTCTGGATTAGTACTTTGCTTTCTGTAGCAATCTCTAGATCTCTCCAGGATTAGGATTGCTCCCTCTGTGTCAATATTGCTACCTCACCGACAACAACCTTCTTGATCCCCGGACAGTCACAACATTCCACAGAAACTGCCCTACTAAAACTCACTAACGACCTACTAACTGCTAAAACCAACGGCCATTACTCCATACTCATACTCCTGGACCTTTCCGCTGCCTTTGACACAGTCGACCACCCGCTCCTCCTCAGTAAACTCCACTCCATTGGCCTCCGTGACTCTGCTCTCTCCTGGTTCTCCTCTTACCTTTCTCAGCGCACTTTCAGTGTCACATACAACTCCTCCTCCTCCACTCCGCTTCCTCTTTCTGAGGGGTACCCAAAGGTTCTGTTCTTGGTCCCCTCCTTTTCTCTCTCTATACCTCCTCCATGGGCCAACTGATAACCTCCTATGGCTTCCAATACCACCTCTATGCTGATGACACCCAGATCTATCTCACCACTCCCCAGCTCACCCCCTCAATCTCCTCACATATCACAAATCTACTGAGCAACATATTAGTGTGGATGTCACATCACTACCTTAAACGCAATCTTTCAAAAACTGAGCTGTAATATTACCTCCCCCCGATCCCCCACTCATGACTTTACCATTAAGATCAACAGCACAACCACTGGTCCTTCCCCTCATGCCAGGGTGCTAGGCGTAATCCTAGACTCTGACCTCTCCTTTGGGCCCCACATCCACTCACTGGCTAAATCCTTCCGCCTCAACCTCCGGAACATTTCCAAAATCCGCCCCTTCTTGACCAATGACACCACAAAACAACTTATCCACACCTTGGATATATCCCGCCTCGATTACTGCAGCTCCCTCCTCACTGGTCTACCGTTACACAGGCCACGCCCCCTTCAGTCTATTATGAATGCTGCTGCTACACTCATACACCTTACCAACCAATCAGCGACTGCCGCCCCTCTCTGCCAATCCCTCCACTGGCCCCCATTCAGTGTACTCCACCCCTCTCTGCAAATCCCTCCACTGGCCCCCATTCAGTGTACTCCACCCCTCTCAGCCAATCCCTCCACTGGCTTCCAATAACCCAGCATATAAAATTCAAAATACTACAAAATACTCATCGACAGATACCGCCCAAATCGCCCACTCCGCTCCTCCCATGATATCCTCCTCTCTATCTCCCTCATCACCTCCTCCCACGCTCGCCTCCAGGACTTCTCCAGAGCCTCTACCATCCTCTGGAACTCCCTACCACAGCATGTTCAGTCAGCCCCCACCCTGTCTGCCTTTAGGCGATCTTTGAAAACTCACTTGTTCAGGAAAGCCTACCCCACCTCCACCTAAGAACTGTACTTGAATCACCTCCACCAGATCATCCCCCGCAGCTATCACCTTTTCTATCATCTCCCCCTTCCTTTAGATTGTAAGCTCCACGAGCCGGGCCCTCCTATTCCTTCTGTATTGAAATGTATTGTAATTGTACTGTCTCCCTTATATTGTAAAGCGCTGTGCAAACTGTTGGCGCCATATAAATCCTGTGTAATAATAATATCTGAGATCCTTCAAGTTTAGTGTTGCTCCCTGGGTTATGGTTCTTCTCTCTGTCATTATCTGGGTTCCCCCTAGATTAGTATTGCTCCCTGGGTTACGGCACCTCTCTTTGTCTTTATCAGGGGTCCTCCTAGATTAGTTTTGCTTCCTGGGTTCTGGTTCTTCTCTCTGTCATTATCTGGGTTCCCCCTAGAGTAGTGTTGCTCCCTGGGTCACTTTCCTGAGGAAGGGGCCCTGCATGGCTCTGAAACATTGCTTTTGTGTGCACCATGTGACCACTTAATAAAGCTTTGGACCCATTTGTGGGATGCTTGGTGTGCATTTTAACTCTCCCTGAACTATGTCTTCTCTCTCTAACATTATCTTGGATCCTCCTAGTTTAGTGTTGCTTCCTGGGTTATGGTTCCTCTCTATGTCATTATGTGGGATCCTTCTAGATTAGTGTTGCTCCCCGGTTCACTAGCCTGATAAAGGGACCCTGTGTGGGTCTGAACTGTTGCTTTTATATGTATCATGTGACCACTTAATAAAGTTTTGGACCCATCCTCGGTGTGCTGATGACATTTCTTCGCTCCCTGGGTTATGGCTCCTCTCTCTGTCTTTATCTGGGGTCCTCCTAAATTAATGTTGCTCCCTGGGTTATGGCTCCTCTCCTTGTCTTTTATCTGGAGTCCTCCTATATTAGTTTTGTTCCATGGGTTATGGTTCCTCTCTCTGCCATTATCTGGGGTCCTTCTAGATTAGTTTCATTCCCTCAGTTATAGTTCCTCTGACTTTATCTGGGGTCCTCCTAGATTAGTATTGCTCCCTGGGTTACGGAACCTCTCTTTGTCTTTATCAGGGGTCCTCCTAGATTAGTTTTGTTCCCTGGGCTATGGTTCCTCTCTCTGCTGTTATCTGCGGTCTGCCTAGATTAGTTTAATTCCCTGGATTGTGGTTCCTCTCTCTGCCATTATCTGGGGTCCTCCTAGATTAGTTTTGTTCCCTGGATCATGTTTCCTCTCTATGCCATTATCTGAGGTCCTCCTAGATTAGTTTTGTTCCTTAGGCTATGGTTCCTCTCTCTGCCATCATCTGGGGTCCTCCTAGATTAGTTTAATTCCCTGGATTGTGGTTCCACTCTCTGCCATTATCTGGGGTCCTCGTATTATTTTATTATTATTATACAGTATATAGCGCCAAAGGGTTTGCTCAGCGCTGTACAATAGCAAGAGGGACAGAACATGAGACAAGACAGGAGCAATACAATACACAAGGGGTTCGAGGGCCCTGCTCTTTCGAGCTTATTAGTGTTGCTTCCTGGGCTATGGTTCCTATCTTTGCCATTATCTGGGGTCCGCCTAGATTAGTTTCATTTCATGGATCATGGTGCCTCTCTCTGCCATTATCTGGGGTCCTCCTAGATTAGTTTTTCTCCCTGGATTGTGGTTCCTCTCTCTGCCATTATCTGGGGTCCTCCTAGATTAGTTTCATTCCCTGGATCATGGTTCCTCTCTCTGCCATTATCTGGGGTCCTCCTAGATTAGTTTCATTCCCTGGGCTATGGTTTCTGTCTCTGCCATTATATTGGGACCTCCTAGATTAGTTTCATTCCCTGGATCATGTTTCCTCTTTATGCCATTTTCTGTGGTCCTCCTAGATTAGTTTTGTTCCTTGGGCTATGGTTCCTCTCTCTGCCATTATCTGGGGTCCTCCTAGATTAGTTTAATTCCAAGGATTGTGGTTGCTCTCTCTGCCATTATCTGGGGTCCTCTTAGATTAGTTGTTACCTGGATTGTGGTTCCTCTCTCTGCCATTATCTGGGGTCCTCCTAGATTAGTTTTGTTCCTTGGGTTATGGTTCCTCTGTCTCTGTCTGTGGTCCTCCTAGATTAGTGTTGCTCCCTGGGCTATGATTCCTCTCTCTGCCATTAGCTGGGGACCTTCTAGATTAGTTTTGTTCCCTGTGTTATGGTTCCTCTGTCTGTCATTAGCTGGGGACCTTGTAGATTAGTGTTGCTCCCTGGTCTATGGTTCCTCTCTCTGTCATTAGCTGGGGACCTTGTAGATTAGTGTTGCTCCCTGGACTATGGTTCCTCTCTCTGTCATTATCTGGGGAACTTCTAGGTTAGTGTTGCTCCTTGGGTTATGGCTCCTCTCTCTGTCATTAGCTGGGGACCTTCTAGATTAGTGTTGCTCCCTGGGTTATGGCTCCTCTCTCTGTCATTAGCTGGGGACCTTGTAGATTGGTGTTGCTCCCTGGACTATGGTTCCTCTCTCTGTCATTAGCTGGGGACCTTCTAGATTAGTGTTGCTCCCTGGGTTATGACTCCTCTCTCTGTCATTAGCTGGGGACCTTGTAGATTGGTGTTGCTCTCTGGACTATGGTTCCTCTCTCTGTCATTAGCTGGGGACCTTCTAGATTAGTGTTGCTCCCTGGTCTATGGTTCCTCTCTCTGTCATTATCTGGGGGAACTTCTAGGTTAGTGTTGCTCCTTGGGTTATGTCTCCTCTCTCTGTCATTAGCTGGGGACCTTCTAGATTAGTGTTGCTCCCTGGTCTATGGTTCCTCTCTCTGTCATTATCTGGGGGAACTTCTAGGTTAGTGTTGCTCCTTGGGTTATGTCTCCTCTCTCTGTCATTAGCTGGGGACCTTCTAGATTAGTGTTGCTCCCTGGGTTATGGTTCCTCTCTCTGTCATTAGCTGGGGACCTTGTACATTAGTGTTGCTCCCTGGACTATGGCTCCTCTCTCTGTCATTAGCTGGGGACCTTCTAGGTTAGTGTTGCTCCCTGGGTTATGGCTCCTCTCTCTGTCATTAGCTGGGGAACTTCTAGAATAATGTTGCTTCCTGGGTCTGCAAGGTGCTGAAGCTTTACTTCGCATGCACCATGTGACCACTTAATGAAGCTTTAGACCCATTTGTGGAATCCTTGGTGTGCCGGTGACATTTCTTTGCTCACTGGGTTTTGGTTCCTCTCTTTGCTGTTGTCTGTGGTCCTCCTACATTAGTGTTGCATTCCTCCACATTTTTAGATTGTTTTCTTTATTCTCCAGCACAGTCTGGAACTCTGTTGGATGACCAAGTCTCTCTTTTAGTCCCCCAGGGATTCCTGTCTTCATGTCGGTCTCTGGATCTCCCAGGATTAGAGTTCCTCTCTCTGAGTTTATCTGTCCGGGTTAAGCAGTGTGGCTGTAAAGCATTCCAGGTCTGTGAAGGATCTGTGCCAATGCCCATTACTATCCCTATGGCTCAGTTGGTAAACATTTATAATATTAATATTACATAGTCCATGTGTACAGTATACAGGAGGCTAAAATGTTTTCAATATATAAAAAGGGATAAAAAAAAACAGATTATGTTATGCTGTGCCATTCACTTAGTACACTTTGTCAACCAAACTGCATCCTATAGAATCCACATGATATAGCGTGCTATGTTAGCAATACAATATACTGTATCCTGTGCAGGAGAATGTTCCATATCTACAATAAGCCACGCCACTGTTAAGGACCGACCGGCGGTAGCCTCTAGCGCTCCACAGACCAGAATTCCCCAGGGTGCGGAATCTAAGTCCCGACCTGCTTGTTCACCAGGGCCCCTGATGGTGGGGATGGACTTGGAGCAAGCCGAGACCAGGTTGCGACCCCTGGGTGCAGCCAGCCGTGGTAGAGGCACCTGTCAGTGGTACGCAGCAGGTGAGAGTCTGATGTGAGGAGGCAGAGTAAGCGAAGTCAGACAGGCCAGGTCGGTAACAGCGGGACAGGTCAGTACAACGGCAGGCAGAAGAATAAACGGGTCACGGTCCAGGTTCGGCAACAGGAGATCAAAGGCGCAGGAGCAGGCAGTAGAATGGTCGGGCAAGCCAGGGATCAGAGCAGGAGAAATCAACAAATCAGGGTCAGGCAGGGTCAGCAGCAAATCAATCTCACAGGATACAGGAAAGACCATACGGCAACTGAGCACAGTCAGAGCCTGTTCAAATAGGGTGCCCTGCACTCCTATTGGTGCCAGGCGCACGTCCGCGATCGCGAGTGCACATGCGCGAGCACCGTTGCCGTCACGGGCGCCCAGGTCCTAGTGCCCGCAAGCTAGTGCGCCTCAGCACATCGCGCATACGCAGACCCGCACGCCGCGATTCAGCCTGTGCTACCTTCCTGAAGAACCGTGCCATGTCCATGATATACTGTGCCACCTACATGAAGAACTGTGCCATGTCCATGATATACTGTGCCACCTACATGAAGAACTGTGCCATGTACATGATATACTGTGCCGCCTACATGAAGAACTGTGCCATGTACATGATATACTGTGCCACCTACATGAAGAACTGTGCCATGTCCATGATATACTGTGCCACCTACATGAAGAACTGTGCCATGTACATGATATACTGTGCCGCCTACATGAAGAACTGTGCCATGTCCATGATATACTGTGCCACCTACATGAAGAACTGTGCCATGTACATGATATACTGTGCCACCTACATGAAGAACTGTGCCATGTACATGATATACTGTGCCACCTACATGAAGAACTGTGCCATGTACATGATATACTGTGCCACCTACATGAAGTACCGTGCCATGTCCATGATATACTATGCCGCCTACATGAAGTACCGTGCCATGTACATGATATACTGTGCCACCTACATGAAGAACTGTGCCATGTACATGATATACTATGCCGCCTACATGAAGTACCGTGCCATGTACATGAGATACTATGCCGCCTACATGAAGAACCGTGCCATGTACATGATATACTGTGCCACCTACATGAAGAACTGTGCCATGTCCATGATATACTGTGCCACCTACATGAAGTACCGTACCATGTACATGATATACTGTGCCGCCTACATGAATAACTGTGCTATGTATATGATATACTATGCCGCCTACATTAAGTACCGTGTCATGAACATGATATACCATGCCACCTGTATGAAGAATCATGCCACGTTCATGAAGTACCGTGCCCTGTATATGATATACTATGCCGCCTACATGAAGTACCGTGCCATGTACATGATATACTGTGCCACCTACATGAAGTACCGTGCCATGTCCATGACATACCGTGCCGCCTACATGAAGTACCGTGCCATGTACATGATATACTGTGCCGCCTACATGAAGAACCGTGCCATGTACATGATATACTATGCCGCCTACATGAAGTACCGTGCCATGTCCATGATATACTGTGCCGCCTACAGGAAGTACCGTGCCATGTACATGATATTCCGTGCCGCCTACATGAAGTACCGTGCCATGTACATGAGATACTATGCTGCCTACATGAAGTACTGTGCCATGTACATGATATACTGTGCCACCTACATGAAGAACCGTGCCATGTCCATGATATACCGTGCCGCCTACATGAAGTACTGTGCCATGTACATGATATACTGTGCCGCCTACATGAAGAACCGTGCCATGTACATGATATACTGTGCCGCCTACATGAAGAACCGTGCCATGTACATGATATACTGTGCCGCCTACATGAAGTACCGTGCCATGTACATGATATTCCGTGCCGCCTACATGAAGTACCGTGCCATGTACATGATATACTATGCCGCCTACATGAAGTACCGTGCCATGTACATGATATACTGTGCCGCCTACATGAAGTACCGTGCCATGTACATGATATACCGCGCCGCCTACATGAAGTACCGTGCCATGTACATGATATACTGTGCCGCCTACATGAAGTACCGTGCCATGTCCATGATATACTGTGCCACCTACATGAAGTACCATGCCATGTACATGATATACTATGCCGCCTACATGAAGTACCATGCCATGTACATGATATACCGTGCCGCCTACATGAAGTACCGTGCCATGTCCATGATATACTGTGCCACCTACATGAAGTACCATGCCATGTACATGATATACTATGCCGCCTACATGAAGTACCATGCCATGTACATGATATACCGTGCCGCCTACATGAAGTACCGTGCCATGTCCATGATATACTGTGCCACCTACATGAAGAACCGTGCCATGTCCATGATATACTGTGCCACCTACATGAAGAACCGTGCCATGTCCATGATATACTGTGCCATCTGGAGTCTGATGTAGTGTTTCCACATTATACACTACTTGAGGTTTGGACCGGTCTCTGCATCAGTCTGTATTATATCTTCCTGCCAAAGAACAAGAAAGATTTCCAACCAGCAAATGAAAGTTCCGGTTGGCTCACAGTGGAGAGTGGTGACTTAGGCAGACTTAAGCTGGTCATACATCATTTGAAATCTATGAGTTTCTCCATCCACACTAAACTAAGTCCTCAGCGACTTTATACAAACCCGCAGCTGTCAGAATACCCGAACATCTGATGGGAAGCAGCCACTGTTCAGCCAACAATATCCTGCTTGCCCAGTTCTTGGTGCCCAGCTGATGGTGTCATCCATGGCTCCACTTTTAGCCAGCTCATCAAGAACTGATTCAAATTTCTTCCATGCATGGCCAGCTGGCTGTAGGTCATTTTTTTTTTCATGCAGCTAGCGGTCACACATGGGAGGTGGATGGAGAGACACCGTGTCCCCCAGCATGGACATTGTATTCTGACTGCCGGGGCCGCCACGCTCACTGATCAGCAGCTGCAGAAAAGTTTTCTAAGTTCTTTATTCAACAGAAGTCAAGCTAACAATCACCTTCTGTCAAGCGAGGACAGCCGCACTGACTGAAATCCCTGCTGGTCCCTGCCAAACCAGCCAGATTTCAATCCCTCTATGGCCAGCTTAAGGGAAGTGTTTTCCAAATGTATTAATTCTTTTGTATGAAGACCAGTCCGGCATCCTCAATGCTTCCCTCCTTACTCTCCAGCTTTGAAAACGCTTTTCTCTTGACATTTATTAGCAAGTCATATCAAAATTCATTGAGCCAGCAAGAGGCTGATCTCCAGAGAGCTGCGGTTCACATTCTTCCCCATAATCCTCCACATCGGCTGCCATGCGATACTCTAGCTGCCTGACATTCAGAAAGGTTAAAAGGAGAAGATATTCTACCCATCGTAATGTAAGCCCAACTTCATCAATGGAAGCTGCTGAGGAGGACATTTCCATCATAAAATAGATCTCTGATGGTGAGCCTCCTCTCCCTCCCATCTACACCATCCCCATAGGAAAGATCCAAGATGGAAGGAACTCATAGCAACCAGCTTTCTGTTTCCTGAAGGTGACATTCAGATTGGTTGCTGTGGGATCCTGGACGTCGTCTTACTGAAAATGTCACTGAAACACGAGAATCAGAATCTAGCTTTGGAGTCAGTTGTGTCTATGAGAAGAATGGCCCAGAATACATGCCGGGGGAGGGGGAACTGAGTACAGCATATTCTGGGATAAATCGAGATGGATTAATGAAGAGAGTCGTTCATCTGTTCCATGTACAAAGTGCTGGATCCCTTCCCCACAGGCCTGCCTGAAAAAGACCAGCAAGCATTGATTACCCTGAAGGCTGTAAACCAGGTGAGGTTTTTCTTGTTGAAGAAGCTTTAAACTAGTCGAACGTCCTTCTCCATGCTATACACTGTAAAAGAACAAATCTCCCTCTGCCAGCTTCTGTCAAAACACCCAAACAGCAGATGCATCTGACTGAATGCAGCTGCAGTTCCACCAACACTTTTGTGTCTGGCCCCTTCAAATTTTCAATCAAAGGATGTCACACGGGAGGGTGGATTGTTTTTCAGAGGGCAGTTGACAGGCGGGTGGGAGGCAATATGCCACGTCCTCAAAAGGCTGAACCACCATTCCACAACCACATGCATTGTTTGCAGCTGCAGTGCAGTTGTGGCATGTTTTATTGACTCAAATGGGTCATGTTTGGTACAGTACTGCCCCCAAACGTGACTGCGGTTACATTTTTGTCACAGCCTTGAAGACAGATAGTATGGTTGTGGCCAGTGTACGGCCCTGAGGGTGGCATGTCCTTGTTTAGGTGCTCGGTTGGGGGTCACAGCTGCTGTTACTGCTCCCTGGCCACTCTTATGAATGAGCTCTTACAGAACATTGCGATTCTCCAGGACAACATCAGTGACACTGTGATAAAGATCGGATATTTATATGTAAAAATATTTGGAAATCATCTATCATTTTCCTTCCACTTCTCAATTATCTGCCACTTTGTGTTGGTCTATCACATCCAATCCCAATAAAATACATTTACGTTTTTGGTTGTAACATGACAAAACACGGAAAATTTCAAGAGGTATGAATATTTTTTCAAGGCACTGTAGCAGACACAAATTAACTAAAATCTATTGGATGGCATTAGATATGTGCAAAATTCATACAATTTTGTTATTCGGAGATTCGGATGTATCCAAATTTCTCAATTACAATAGTAAGGGATTTAAACAAATAACGAAACAAAATTTCATCTGAATTCAAAAACAAATGTGAAATATAAACATTTTGAAGACTATTGCTGATTTTCTTCAAAGACTGTGTGTATTAGTGTTAGAATATAGCCGCTTTACGACATTCGAATTTAGAATAGAATAGAAAATAATAGAATAGAAAATAAAATAATAAAATGGAATAGAAAATAAAGGAACAGAATAGAATAGACGAGGGGGTACAGGCACAGATGGGGCATTGTCCTGCGTGAGTGCATTTTCTGTTGGAGTGTGAAACAGCAGCTGAACACAACCCCCCGATTCTGTCCTCTCTGCTCTTTCACAGGTAAATGCTGCTGTCTCATCTCCACCTTAAACTGTCTCACAGCTATGCACTGACTTTCTGCACAACTCAGGATAATTATTCTATATCTTTTCGTCTGTTTGTGGTGATTGATTCTCACCTCCTTTTTGCCTCTCTGTGATCAGAGAATCATTTATCTTTTATGATTCTGGTCTCCAATCAGCTCTATGGTCAGCTGGCAGAAACACCGGCTGCATTCTCAGGTTCCCCCAATGGCACGGGACTGCCCGAAAAGGCTGTGGAAGGCAGCAGGGGAGGGGAGGCATCATCTCCCGCTGCATGTAAAAGCAATCCTGCTGCTAAATAGCCACTAGGATTGCATTTACATGAAAGCCGATCGCCGGCTGAAAAAAACGATACCAGGATGATGCCTGCAGCTGTAGGCATCATCCTGGTATCACCACTCAGAGTCCAGTGATGTACCAGTACGTCGCTGGTCCTTGTTGGGTATATATGCTATGTTCTTTTTTTTGTATGCAGCCTGTGGACTGAATGAAAAAAAGAGAAGAAATCTCTGCCAGAAAAAGTGTGTGGTATGCCCACCATTAGAATATACCGCCCTGCATCCACCCACTTCTAATG
The DNA here is from genome assembly GCF_062004578.1 of Staurois parvus. NCBI lineage: Eukaryota > Metazoa > Chordata > Amphibia > Anura > Ranidae > Staurois > Staurois parvus. The sequence goes on along the minus strand of NW_028320317.1, from coordinate 44,900 downwards.
GTGGGCACACATTAGGTCACATGGTGCCACATGCGCCAGTTCCAAGATTGAACAAATGTTTAAATAGTGGCACGTTTGAATAATAATTGTCCACATATAAGTGGTACTCCATATGGAGAAATGATGACACCAAGTCCTAAACTATCTTGTCACTACTCGCCATGTAGTCTGGCATCCGGGGGGCTCCACGTGACTATCTATTCCCTCGTAAATCCAAAACTTATATGTATAGCCTGTTGCCATCTCACAGGTCTTCTACATCTTGACCCCATATCTGGCACGCTTGCTGGGGAGAAATTGTTTGAATGCAAGGCGGCCAGAAAAATTATTGAGGGACTCACCAACGCAGATGTTTTGCTGGGGAGTATAGACATCTGCAATTTTTGGTTAAGGTGATTTGTGAGGGGCTAAATTTTGTGTAGATAATCAAATTCAGGGTCCCCCCGAGGATGACAGAGTGTATTGTCGCTGAAATTCAGGGTCCCCCCGAGGATGACAGAGTGTATTGTCGCTGAAATTCAGGGTCCCCCCGAGGATGACAGAGTGTATTGTCGCTGAAATTCAGGGTCCCCCCGAGGACGACAGAGTGTATTGTCATTGAAATGCATAAAACACATTATATTCTCATATCTATGTCTGGTCATGGCAGCAGAGAACACGGCATATGATGAATCGGGTCTGCAGACCAATACAACCGCAATTTATTTTTTCAGTAATGCCCATGTTGAGGGTTAGGCCCCAAAAAATGTAAATTCGAAAACTGTAATGCGTTTCCATGCGACTGGTCTGGCAAGGTTTGAATTTGGGTTGGCGGCGAAAAATTGTTGTGCAGATAAATTGCATTGATCCACAATCAACGCATACAGATATTCCGTGAAAAACAGCTCCAAAAATCAAGGGGAGTAGTTAAATTTGCTATTTCCACTTGAATTCCGGGTTGGGCAGTGAATGGGGGAAGTACGGGTGCTGCAGAATTTGTGGGCTGTCAATCGGGATTTCCAAGCACATCTGGAAGGATACTAGGAGCTGTACAGGCCTGTGTGCAAATTCTTGGTGGCTGCGGGATACTTGTGCTCGCCCCCGCACCAGCTTGTACTGCACTTATGGGACTCACCACGTCACCAAGTCATACTGCAGTGCTGGTATTATTATTATTATACAGGATTTACGGCGCCAACAGTTTGCTCAGCGCTACAATATAACGGAAGACAATACAGAACAATACAGTTCAATACAAGAGGGTTAGGAGGGCCTGATCCTGGGAGCTTACAATCTAAGAGATATGTGAAAGACCAGGATGTACTAGGCCACAAGTACTCGCCAGTTCACCAAAAGGTAGCGTGGAACTAGTACTGGCACTCTGCTGCATATGAGAGTCATCAAAATTTACTGACAAGTGCTAACAGAGATCAGGCCTGATTCTGCGAATACTGCGGTTTTGTGTGTAATATATCAGGTGACAGTGACCTACTGACACTGCACTTGCTGGGGGAGAAGGGGGGTAAGAGTAGGGGCTAAACGCAGGTGCTGGCAGGTGCCGGGGCTGATCCCGCTAACGCTGTGTTTTTGGGGATGCTATACTAATGTGAACGCTGGTATAGTGCTGATCTCATCAAAGATATTGACCCGTTCAGACACTATACTAGCAATGGAGGTTTATTGTGCATGAGTGTGTTCCTGGCAATCAAGGGGTTAAATGTGATGACTGGTGTACTGACGGGCAATCTGACGTTATGTGGGAGGGGTGAGAAAACCACGGAAGCGCGACTCACGTGTATATATGTGATTTTACAGACCCGTGCCGCCCTGTAGCAGTATTTCTGCTATAGGGCAGTCAGGAAGCGGTTACAGAAGCAGTTTGTGTTACGTTGCTGTGTTACTTTAACTGACAATTGCGTGGTCATGCAACACTGCACCTAAATTAAATTTACGTCCTTTTTTGCCACTAATTGAGCTTTCTTTCGGTGGTATTTGATTGCCTGTGCATTTTTTATTTTTTGCGCTATAAAAAAAAAGTCTGACAATTTTGAGAAAAAACAATATTTTGGACTTTTTGCTATAAAACATGTCCAGTAAAAAATGTAAAAATCTAATTTCGTCATAAATTTTGGCCAAAATGTATTCTGCGACATGTCTTTGCTAAAAAAAATCCCAATACATGTAAATTAATTGGTTTACATGAAAGTTATAGTGTTTACAAATGGCGGTATAGATACTGGATTTTTAATTAGTTTTTTATACTAATAATGGTGGCAATCAGCGACTTATGGCAGGACTGCGGGACTGCGGCAGACATTCTGACACTGGGGGGGGGACAGACTTGGGGTCACTGACATCCCCAGTGACACCAATACAGTGATCAGTGCAAACATAAAACACTGACACTGTACTAATGGCACTGGGGAGGAAGGGGTTAATTTTTTTTTGGCAATGAAAGGGTTAACTGTGTGAGGGGAGTGTTTTACTAGGGGGCGGGGCGGGGGTGTGCTTCACAGGAACACGCTGATCCCGAGAGATAAACTCCGCTCTCAGGATCAGCATGCTCGGAACTGACAGAGAGCAGATTTGCAGTGTAAACACTGCAGCTCTGCTCCCTGTTAGTGATTGCCGGTAATCGCTGGGACCCGTCGGGTAATGACCGGCCGGGACCGGGTGATTGACACCCGCAGCCGCGATCAGCGGCACAGGTAGGGCGGTTGCGTGCCTCGCACGCGCCCCCTACCTGTTTTGCAGAATGACGTTTTAAAACGTCGTTCTGCGCAGTGGTGCCGCCCTGCCGCAGTATAAATACTGTGGCTGGTCGGCAACCAGTTAAGAGACATAGTTGTGCAGTTGAGCGATTGTGGCATAAAACCAAATCTCAGCAAGCTTTCACCCTATATAAATTTGCTTTATTAATATACAATTCCTCCCTCCATGCTGCCAAACAAGCCTACTTTGTCACTCTCATCAATAGCTTATCATCCAGTTCTCATTGTCTCTTCTCTACTTTTAACTCTCTACTTTCTCCACCTCCTGACTGCTTACGAGATTGCCAATCATTTCAAAAACAAGATTGATGCAATTCGTAGGAGCGTCTCCACTGCACAGACATCCATCCCACTTATCGTACCACATACTAAACCTCCCTCAACACTTTCCTCTTTTGACCTTCCTACTACTGAAGAGGTCACTAACCCTCCCCTCTGAAGCATGCACAGATCACTCCCATACTTAAAAAGCCCTCCCTGTACCCCACTAGCCTGAACAACTTAAGACCCATCTCCCTGCTGCCATTTACCTCTAAACTCTTAGAACTCTTAGTCTACAATCGCCTGAGCTCCCACCTCACTGACAACAACCTTCATGACCCTTTACAGTCTGGCTTTCACTCACTACACTCCACTGAAACTGCCCTACTAAAACTCACTAATGATCTACTAACTGCTAAAACCAATGGCCACTACTCCGTACTCATCCCAACCAATGGTCACTACTCCGTACTCATCCCAACCAATGGCCACTACTCCGTACTCATCCCAACCAATGGCCACTACTCCGTACACATCCCAACCAATGGCCACTACTCCGTACTCATCCCAACCAATGGCCACTACTCCGTTCTCATCCCAACCAATGGCCACTACTCCGTACTCATCCCAACCAATGACCACTACTCCGTACTCATCCCAACCAATGGCCACTACTCCGTACTCATCCCAACCAATGGCCACTACTCCGTACTCATCCCAACCAATGGCCACTACTCCGTACTCATCCCAACCAATGGCCACTATTCTGTACTCATCCCAACCAATGGCCACTATTCCGTATTCATCCCAACCAATGACCACTACTCCGTACTCTCCCCAACCAATGACCACTACTCCATACTCATCCAAACCAATGGCCACTACTCTGTACTCATCCTAACCAATGACCACTACTCCATACTCATCCCAACCAATGACCACTACTCCGTACTAATCCCAACCAATGACCACTACTCCGTACTCCTCCCAACCAATGGCCACTTCTCCATACTCACCCTAACCAATGGTCAATACACTGTACTCATCCCAACCAATGGCCATAAGTCCATTCTCTTACTACTTGACCTCTATGCGGCTTTTTATACTGTTGACCATCCCCTCCTCCTCAAAAAACTCCACTCTCTTGGCCTCCGAGACTCTGCTCTCTCCTGGTTCTCCTCCTACCTATTACAGCGCTCCTTCAGTATTACCTATAACTGTCTCCTCTCACTTCATTTTCTGTAGTTTATCTCCCACAGCTATTACCTTTTGTACCACCAGCCCGTCTGTCACAGATAAAATGCACGCCCACAGCGACTAGATAACCGAGGCGTGGTCCATCCGTGACTTGGGGTAAAGAGGGAATGAGGGGGACTTTGAACATTTAACACTGGCCGGGATACCCTTTCACAGCCCGCAATACCTACAGTAAGAGCTGTGAGAATGTGGAATAGACTCCCTCAAGAGTTGGTTGTGGCCAGCTCAGTGGATTGCTGTAGGAAAGTCTTGGATTCTTTCTTGGATACACAGAATATAACTGGATATAACATTTATAGGTAAAATGAAAAATAATTGGCGGATTTTTGGATTATTCATATGTTTTAGACTGATTCCACCCCTTTAGTTTTATTTCAAGCGCTGCACTTTTTATTTTTCATTGTATTTCTGAGGTTTCTTTTGGTTGCCTTAGTGTACTAGCCGCTACACAGGAGAGCGCTCACTACTGTCTATATATATACATTTATAGGTAAAGTTGATCCAAGGAATATCCGATTGCCTCTCGGGGGATCAGGAAGGAATTTTTTTCCCTGCAGGAGCAGATTGGATCGTGCTTTGCTGAGTTTTTTTGCCTTCCTCTGGATCAACTGTGAGTGTAGGATTAGAACTTTTTTTTTTTTTTTTATGGTTGAACTGGATGAACTTTTGTCTTTTTTTAGCCAGACTAACTATGTAACTATGTCTGGCCACCACTAGAGGGAGACTCCACTCCAATCCAGCTGGCTGACCACACACAGGCAGATACAAATCTTACATACAATCAGGTGCACTCTAATGGTTGGGGAGCAGTCTAGCAATTGGCACACCCTTCTAGGATTCCTCCAACTATCCTACAAGCTAGAACCCCGGTGTTAATCACTCTTCTACTGTCCACACACCCCCACACCAGGCACACAAAAATGGTAACTTGCCACCACCCAACAGTTTGTCCGCAGACTGGTCTGCTGGGCCACCACACACACAGATCTCCATCTGGCAGATCTGCTACTTTACAATCTGCATGCAATCTGCCAACACGCAGTGCAATTGCATACAGATTGGCAATGAACTTAGACCAAACACATAGACACTACAATACAACTATTGTGCCCGAGCTTAGTACATAGAAGACACATTTATTTTACGTTTTAATATCCTGAAAGTGGGTGGTGCATAAAATATGTACAAAGAAAAAACAGTTACAGAAGATACAAGAAAGACAAAAAGACACACAATTAGCTATTCACTATGAAATAAAAACAGAAAAAAAACTTTTACCCAGATTTTTCTTGCGACTGGAGCAAGTCAAAAGAAAATCAGCCCACAAGATGTTCTGTGTTCTGAAGTGCGCAATTTCGAATGGGCCAGAAACGAATCTGATCACTGGGTCAGGGATAGGATTTCCAACACCAGCGCGTCAGTCCAATCGCGAAAGTACCAATCATTGTTCCACTGTCCCAATCAGGTACCATATGACCGTTTTATGTGTTTCTCTGGGATTCTACAGAGGCTACAAATACAGTTTTACATGTAGATGGAGCCTACAGTGTGTCCAATCAGAAGGGAGTATTTCCATCTCTCTGCAGCTAATATTTTAGCTTTTATGAGAGATGAAATAGATTCCTCTGATCTGTGGATATAAATCAGAGCTGGCAGACCTTTGGGAGCTCTCTCCCAGACTCCTGCAGACTCTTGTAAAGGAAATTATTAGGATTCTTCTTTTATGTTCAAGAAGGTGACAAAGTCTGGCTACATACAGTTGTGTTCAAAATACTAGCAGTCAGACATCACTAACCGGATCAATCACTGTTTTTGGTAGAAATGATATTTCTACATGCCAAATAATTTCCTAGCAGGTGTAGTAGAGTAATAGAAATCCAACAGACCCGACAGTCATGACATGCATGCTGCTGATTCTGTGTCATTGAATCACTCATTGAAAGGGGCGTGTTCACAATAATAGCCGTGTGGAGTTCTATTAGTAAGGTCATTCATTCTTTGATAAACAGGCGGCAATTATTGCCCTTATTTAAGGAAGGAAGGCAGCAAATGTTGGACATGCTGGTTACAGTGCATTTCTCTCTGAAATGCTGAGGAAAATGGGTCGTTCCAGACATTGTTCAGAAGAACAGCGTACCTTGATTAAAAAGTTGATTGTAGAGGGGAAAACATAAAGAAGTGCAGAAAATGATCGGCTGCTCAGCTAAAATGATCGCAAATGCTTTAAAATGGCAACCAAAACCTGAAAGACGTGGAAGAAAGCGAAAAACTACCATTGGAATGGATAGAAGAATAGCCAAAATGGCGCGGACTCAGCCAACAATCAGCTCCAGGAAGATGAAAGAAGGTGTGACGTCCCCTGTGAGGACTCAGCCAACAATCAGCTCCAGAAAGATGAAAGAAGGTGTGACGTTCCCTGTGAGGACTGTTACAATTAGAAGACGCCTATGTGAAGCCAAGCTATCTGCAAGAAGTCCCCGCAAAGTCCCACTGTTGGAAAAAAGACATGTGCTGAAGAGGTTACAATCTGCCAAAGATCACATTGACCGGCCTAAAGAGAAATGGTGCAACATTTTGTGGACTGATGAAAGTAAGATTGTTCTTTTTGGGTCTAGTGGGCGGAGACAGTTTGTCAGACGACTCCCAAACACTGAATTCAAGCCACAGTACACTGTGAAGACCGTGAAGCATGGTGGTGCAAGCATCATGATATGGGGATGTTTCTCATACTACGGTGTTGGGCCTATTTATCGCATACCAGGGATCATGGATCAGTCTGAATCCATCAGAATACTTGAAGAGGTCATGCTGCCTTATGCTGAAGAGGAAATGCCCTTGAAATGGGTGTTCCAACAAGACAACGGCCCCAAACACACCAATAAACGTGCAACATCTTGGTTCCAGACCAACAAGATGGACGTTATGGAGTGGCCAGCCCAATCCCCGGATCTTCATCCAATAGAAAACTTGTGGGGTGACATCAAAAATGCAGTTTCTGAGGCCAAACCAAGAAATAGAGAAGAACTGTGGAATGTGGTCCAATCATCCTGGGCTGGAATACCTGATCACAGGGGCCAGAAGTTGGGTGACTCCATGCAACACAGATGTACAGCAGTTCTCAGAAACAGTGCGACTACAACCAAATATTCATGAAGTCATTCAAAGGAAAGCAAAACCTTCAAACATTTCTCAGTTTATATAGTGAATGTTGGAGTTTGTAAAGAAGAATACAAACACTGCGATTTTTTTGAACCGTCTAATATTCACTTTTCTTCCATTTTTTTAGAGCAGCGACACAAATTTGATCTATTTTTCTTCATGTGTTGATTTGGAATAGAATGTGTCGTGTTCCCAATGCATTTGTGTGGATGGAAATAAAAGCTATTAGAAGGATTTTCAGCTTTATTCACTTTTTTCAACACACGGATATTATTTTGAACACAACTGTAGGTGAGAATGTTTTATTGGCATCTAGGTGTCACCTCCAGCCTAGAAGCTGCTCTGTCCTTTCAGATGCTGATTAAAAACATATGTCTATGACTGAATAAGGAATACTGTATCTCTAATACCACAGGATTGAACTATGTCCACAATTATATACTTCTACAGATCACATCTCAACTACCCTTGTAACGTAGATGTGTGATTCAAGTGATTGGACTGAGATGTGATCAGTAGCAATATGTAATAGTAAATTTATTTTCATTCCTTGTTATTAAAGATATATTCAGTCATATATTCAGTCATAGGTATTCAGAGACATGTGCTCATCCATTAGCATCTGAAAAGACAGAGCCACTTCCAGGCTGGAAGTGACACCTGGGTGCCAGTGAGATTTGTCTATAATCAGACTTTGCCACCTTCATGAAGTTTAAAAGAGGAACACAGACGTTTTGGCTTCATGACACCAGGGGGCTCCGATGTGTCTGGGGAGCTTTAAAGTATATCGCGGATCAAAGGAATAGATTTAATCTCTTAGAAAAGCTAAAATATTAGTTGCAGAGAGATGAAAATACTTCCTTCTGATTGGACACTCTGTGGGCTACATCTGCATGTAAAAACCGTATTTGTGGCCTATGTAGAATGCCAGAAATATGCAGGAAATGGTTACGTGGCGCCGGATTGCGTCAGCTGAACAGTGATTGGTACTGTTGTGATCAGACTGATGCGCTGGTGTCGGAAATTCAATCCCTGACTTGGTGATTCAAACCGTTCCTGTGGGCTGGTACGGGAACATCCCCCAGGGTTGATTGGCCAAAGACTCGTGTACAGCCCACGTCCATATTCCCATAAATTGAGGACTTGAGGTATGGACATCGTGATTCGGATGGAGCCGGTTCTATTTGACTGACGGATCGCAGACTTTCTCTGACTTGCTCCAGTCGCAGGATAAATCTTGGTAAAAGTTTTATTTCTGTTTTATTTCCCTTTTATTTTAAAGTCAATAGCCAATTGTGTGTCTTCTTGTATTTCTTGTATTTTCTGTACCTTTTTATACTTTGTACATATTTATGCACCGCCCACTTTGGGACATTAAATCATAAAAATAATTAGTGACTTCTGTGTATTTAAGATCAGGCTCATATCTCCGGAGAGATTGGATTGGAGAGATTAGATTGTATTGTATTTTAGTGCCTCGGTCAAGTTCATTGCCAATCTGTTTGCAATTGCACTGCGTGTGGGCAGATTGCATGCAGATTGTAAAGGAAACGGGTCTGCCAGACGGAGATCTGTGTGTGTGTGGTGCCCCAGCAGACCGTTCTGCGGATAAACTGTTGGGTGGTGGCAAGCTACCGTTTGTGGTGTGTCTGGTGTGGGGGTGTGTGGACAATGGAAGAGTGCTTAACAGCGGGGTTCTAGTTTGTAGGATAGCTGGAGGAATCCTAGAAGGGTGTGTGATTGCTAGGCTGCTTCTCAACCCTAATTAGTGCACCAGATTGTATGTAAGATTTGTATCTGCCCGTGTGTGGTCAGCCAGCTGGATTGGAGTGGAGTCTCCATCTGGTGGTGGTCAAGAGGTAGTGTGGGCAGTGAAAGTGTATCACGGCTGGTCTTCTATACTTAGATATATTCAGATTAAGTCTCCCTTATTCCCTCTTACCCCAAGTCACAGCCACACGTGCGCGCCTTCCTTAGCCAGTCGCTGTGGGCGTGTGCGTGTGAGTGAACCGTGACAACCCTACTCTTACATTTACGTTACACCCTCCCTCTTAGATTGTAAGCTCCCAGGATCAGGTATTGAACAGTATTGTTGCTGCATCGTCTCCCTTTATACTGTAAAGAGCTGAGCAAACTGTTGACACCATATAAATCCGGTATAATAATAGTAATAATATAAATAACAAGAAGAATAGCATAGAAAAGAAAAAAATAAAATGGAGAATATGACTAGAATAAAATAGAATAGACAAGAATAGAATAGAAAAGAATAGGTACATGTAAAAGCAGTTAGCGTAGTCAGGCAGGCCGGGTCAGCAACAAATCTTGACAGCAAGGTACAAAGTCACAATTCAGAAGCGTGGCTGGAGGCAGGTTAATACATAGACTGGCAGAGTAATGTAGAATTGTCAGGTAAAGATCCAGAATCCAGGAATCGGGCAGAGGTCAAAGTCCAGAGGTTCAGTAGCTCAGAGGTATAGCACACCCAGGGAAATAGATCCAACAAACAGGCACAGTCCATAGGAAGTCCTGCAATTTAAGCTGGTCTGATTGTGGATTGATTGACAGGTGAGGCTAGAGAGTACTAGGAGCAGAGGGACTATGCAAGGTGTAAACTGCAAGACCCTGGTGGCAGAGCAAGTAGAGCCTCAGCCCAAAGACAGAAGGACCCAAGTTCAGTCACATGACAGGGCCCCCCAGTGGACCCCTCTGGGGCCTAGCAAGGTTTTGTGGGAAAGGTGGCAGGAAAGTCCTGAATGAAGGCAGGAATATGTACTGTAGATCTTTATTGGGAACCCAAGATCTATAAGTCACAGGGTATCTCTTCCAATCCAATCGGTACTGTACACCTCTGCCCTGCGTTCTGAAATCTAAGATTTTAGATACCTCATATTCATGCTGCCCATCCATGAGAACAGGAGGAGGTAGCTGTTGAGGCCTTGAGTACCAGTTAAAGACTGCTTTTTTGAGTATGAAAATGTGAAAAACTGGGTGTATCCAGAGAGAAGGTGTCAAGTTCAGGCGGTTAGAGACTGACCCAAGATGAGAAATTATCTTCTAGGGACCGATAAATTGTGGGCCCAATTCGGAAGTAGGTTTCAGTCTTACATAAGAAAATAAAATGAAGGAATGCGATCATCGTATAAACATTACAAAGAATATAACAGAATATGTAAAAAGGTAATAAAGGCGCAAAAATTGAAAATGAACGACAGAATGCAAAAGATATCAGAACCGACCCCCCAAAATTCTTCCAATATATGAATAGTAGAAAGGTCCGGTCCCAGCATGTAGGCCCTTTACAGAACCATCTAGAGGGGGGGGGACAAAGAGAAGGCCAATGTATGAAATCCCTTCTTCAGCTCTGTGTATACAAAGCAGCATGGCGGGGCTCTTGTCCATAATGGGCGTGGTACTGACACCCCCCAGATGATCCACATTGGCTCACAATTGATATGATCCAGATATATTTAGACAGTATAAAGGTGAATAAAGCCCCTGGACCGGATGGCATACACCCACGGGGCCTAAAGAATTCAGCTCTGTCATCTCACAGCCATTGTTTCTCATTTTTAGGGACTCTTTAATGACTGCACTGGATTGGTGGTAGAGATTTATATAAATCTAATTTATAGTCACATTTATTTTATTCCTTTTTTTACAATATTCTACACTAAGAACACTATTTTACTTTTGGGGAGCATTTGTCCCCCCTTTTTTTAGTCACGCCATCTACTACTTCCATTGAGAGATCAATCTGGTGATTGTTTTCTCCAAAGAGTCATTCCCTTTAAGGAGTCACTTTGAAGAATCTTACTGACCTTGGAAAATGCTGTTGATCCTAATTTGCTGCCTATAATCTGTGCAACAGCTTTTTCTGGTGAGTGCATTTTGGATTGATGATGGAACTCACTGAGGATCTTTTGCTGGAGAACTCCTTATAGAATGATACGCCACTGAGAATTGTTATTATTATATGAGCCATCATCACTAGAGACTTTATGGACTACTTTATTTATTTTTTATGTTTATGTTATGACACTTAGTTCATTAGTTGTCATTTTTAAAATATTTGTCTTTCATAACCGCTCCGGACATCTCAGTGTGTTGCTGCCTAAAGCTTGCTGAGTCTCCAACACGCCACGTTTCCAGAACCTGCAGTACATGCGTAGTGCACCTTTAACCTCGGCTGGTCCAGCATGCATCACATCTGCTTCTGGCCTGCTGTCTTGCCTGACTTCTCAAGACTGTATCTTCTGCTGTAAGTTCTGCTACAAATACCTGCCAGTAATTGTGTTGCTCCTGTCCCTCAGCACCATCTGTTCCACCTTCAGTGGGGACTGGGCTGGAGATAATAGAGAGGCCTACCTTGTCAATTCAGTCTTCTACCAGGTACATGACAGTAAGTCTCGGGAGTCTGGTTCAAATGTTTGGCAGTCAGTTTGTGGGTGGCGTGCAGTAGCCAGGGACATGGTTACCCCGCAATTTTTACATACATCTCTCCAGAATTCGGAGAAGAACTGGGAGCCCTGGTCAGACATGATGTTGGTAGGTATCCCGTGACATTGACAATATGAGACAGGAACAGAGGTTTATCTGTAGTTAGGCCAGACAGTGGCACAAAGTAACTCATCTTGTAAAAACGATCCACTATTACCCAGATTGTACACATACTGGCAGACTTGGGTAGGTCCACAATAAAATTCATGGTCAGATGGGTTCAAGGCTGTATAGGTGTGTGCAGTGGTTGTAGCAGGTCGGTGGGTAGAGTATGTGGAGTCTTATTTGCCTCCCAAGTTGGACAGGCAGCTACATAATCCAAAACTTCCTTTTTCATCACTGGCCACCAAAGATGGTACTCTAAAGTCTTTAAAGTGATTGAGACACTAGGGTGGCCAGACAACACCCCAACCTCAAAGAAGTACCACCTGTCTGAGACTCGGAGGTACAAACAGACAACCAGATGGTACGTTCTGATCTTGGGGAATATGACTCTGGGACTTCTGTAACTGTTGTGAAAGTGCTGTAGAGAGCGGTGCCACAATCTTGTGAGGTGGTATTATGTACTGTTCAGTGGGCCGATCAGTTTCGGAAGTTTCATATTGTTATGTCAGAGCATCAGCTTTTTTGTTCTTGTGTCCTGGAACATAAGAAGGAATAAAGTTGAAGCGGGAAAAAAAAAGAGCCCACCGTGCCTAACGTGAATTCAGACTTTTGGCTGTCTGGAGGTACAGAAGGTTTTTCTGGTCAGTTAGTATTGTGAAAAGCTTTGATGTCCCTTTCAAGAGATGCCTTCACTGAGACATTGCGAGTTTAATAGTTCTCATAGTTAACCTCAGCTGGAGAAAACTTTTTGGTAGAAAAAGGCTAGTGGGTGAATATTACCAATTCTTGGTTGTCTTTGAGAGAGTATTGCACCAACCCCTACTTCTGATGCATCCACCTAAACATGGCACTGCAGTTCTGGGTTTGGATGCTGCAGAATTAGAGCCTTGCTGAACATTTCTTTTGGCTGCTGGAAAGCTGACACTGCTTCAGAAAACCACACTTTACAACTGATCCCCTTTTTAGTCATGGCAGTAAGGGGTGTGGCAATGGTACAAAGCCTTTAAAAAAAATCTATAATATTTTGCAAAGTCCAGAAAGCTCTGAAGCCCTCTCAAGGTGTTTGGTTGTGGCCATTGCAGGACAATGGGTCCTTTTGAACACTTCAGGACTTATTATATAGCCCAGAAACGATATACAGGTCTTATGAAAGCTTCATTTTTCAGTCTTTCCATAGAGGTGGTTCTCATGCTGTCACTGTAGAACCTGTTTCATATGGGAAATGTGTTCCCAGAGTGTCTTTGAAGACTAAGATGACTAAGATGTTATCCAGATAGAATATTACAAACTTGTTTCAGAAGTCATAGAATACCTCATCCATAAAATGCTGGAAGACAGTGGGGGCTTTGCAGAGCCCGAAAGGCATTACTAGATATTCAAAATGTCCATTGAAAGTGTTGAATGCTATCTTACACTCGTCTCCCTCTTGGATGCGGATCAGGTTATAGGCCCCTCGCAGGTCCAGCTTGGTGAAGATAATGGCTACATTTAGAAGGTCAAACAATTCCAGGATAAGGGGCAAATGGTAATAGTCCTTAACAGTGATTTGGCTTGAATTGTGATAGTCTATACATGGATGGAGTCCACCATCTTTTTTTCAGCAAAGAAGAACCCAGCCCCCACTGGAGAGGAAGAGGGACAGATAAAGCCTCTCTCTAAGTTGTCCTAAGTTTATTCTTCCACAGATTTTTATTTTGCCTGTGGCACAGAATATGTCTTTCCTTTTGGAAGAGGAGGCCCCAGGATCAAGTTATTTGCACAGTCAAAAGAACGGTGTGGGGGCAGTACCTCAGCTCTCTTTTTGCAAAATACATCCGTAAAGTCATGGTATTCCTGTGGCTAGTTGGGAGTAATAGAGACAAAAGCCAGTAAGCTGTGAGGTAGTATTTTGGGATGAAGTACACAGTTCCGCTGGCAGTATGTGCCCAAAGAGAATCATTCCCCATTAAGCCAACTGAGCAAAGATTTGTGTAGCTGCAACCATGGATATCCAAGGATTACAGGTAGGAATGGAGATTCGATAAGAGATAGGATAATTGCCTCCTTGTGGAGGGCCCCAACCTGTAGGGCGACTAGGGTGGTCTCAAATTCCACTATGCCTTTTCCTAATGGTTGTCCATTCACTGTGGTGATGTTTACGGGTCTCGGCTTGGGGACAAAAAGAATGTTGTTTTCCTTGGCAAAAGTCTGAACCAGGAATATACCCACTGCCCCAGAATCCACAAAAGTCTCACTAGATACAGACTTTGAGGCCAAATGGAATATTATTGGTACTGTGAGCTTAGTTTTGAAGAAAGGTTTGATAAGGCCTGTAATAGTAATGTATACTGAGCCCTCAAAAAGCTGTGTGGAAGGGAAAGGACGCCATGTTGTTCAAATTCAGCTATGACAGTTTGAAGTACAAGTTGGTGAATAGCAGCAGTTGGTCCCTTCTCTTCATCCCCCCAGGAAGCCTCTGGTGCAACACACAAACTGCTAACTGATGCCAGGACCGAGTTATCCATCCATTGAGCAGACACACAGACCTCTCAATTACCCAATCCCCAATTCCAGTATGAAAACCCTAATAAAACTGTTCCCTCGCGAGCTTGAGCAATCCAGAAAACTAACAGACCTTGGATCATAAATACTGTAGTGGAATACATATTTCTGATAAATGGCTTATCAGCCAAGATTCTAAAATTTCAGCATATTTCATAACCCATGAAATCATTACAGCATAGCCAGAATATAGACATATTTCCCTCCCTCAGTTAATGAGTAGCATTTTGAACCCAAACACCCCTATGCTAGGAGGTAGCAGAGTGGATTAGGCCTCCACAGCCCTCCTATGACAAATAGATATCCTAGGCCTGACGTATCTATATCCATTTTGAAACTAAATTCATGCTTGACAATAGTCTACATGGTAGCAGACTGCAAACGGTAGGTATTCAGAGATATGAATAATTATAGGAAACTGTACAGTATTTGGGACTTGGTCATAAATGTGATGACCTCCCAGCAGCCACCCCTTAAACCAGATGATTGGTTAGATGGTCTCTGTCAACACCCCTTGGAATGACAGCACCTGTGGGGAAGCTCTCACTTTACCATCAATGAAGGAACATCTGTCAAGTTATGGGAGCCCAGAACACCTCGCTTATTGACTGACCTCTGCTAAAACCAGGGACTTTGCAAGTATTCTCCATCTTCAACTCCTTCCTCATTCTCTGTTGCTTTATGGTTTCCTTATTTCTTTGTAACATATTTTTCCTGTAAATATTTTATTTGCACCATTTTGACCTTTTCACTATTAAACCCTGTTTTGAAAAGTGATAAACTGTCCCTAAGGCGTTTAATGCAAACTAAAGTATCCCTGTCTCTTGAAGAGTGCTCCTGTGTGTGATAATCCTCTGAATATACCTGTCTGTGGTGACAGTGTATGTACAGACCTGTATCCTGAAATCATAGTTGTGATTGCTAAGACTAGGATTTCCCCCTCTAAGTTAGAAAGGGAGTGGTGGTAGCTTAAAGAGTTAATTGCTTAATTTACTTAACATAGTGATAATCACTCTCAGGCTGCTGGCACATAGATTGTGGCCCCGTGAGCTGGAAAATCTTTGTGCAGGGTGCAGCTGAGAGTGACATTGTTACGTGAGTGACAGCACAATGTGAGATTGTACGGTCCTTTGTCATGAATTGGTGAGAAGGGTGGGGGTCGGGCACCACATCCGTCACAAGGTCTAGTTCAGCTCCGCCATCATGGGTTAGACCCTCCCTTTTTACTGGATGGGTAGGGCAAGCGGATAACAAGTGTCCTTTCAGTCCATAAAACAGATATAGGTCCAATGAGCATCTCCTTGGTTTCTCTGCTTCAGTGAAGACGGCTGACGTCCATGTGCTCTGCAGGTGTCATGGACTCAACAGAAGTTTCGGTTGTATCCTCGGTGTTGTTTGAAAGGTAGGAGCCAACTGATACACTGGCCGAGGTAGCTTGCGAGTCCGTGATTTCTCCTGACACCTTTCATGGTAGCGGTCATCCAGATGGACACACAGCTCTATGCATTTTTCAAGGTCATCAGGAAGATCTTTATATACCAGTTCATCTTTAATGAGATCTGAGAGACCTTTGAAAAAAGCTGCATGAAGAGCATTAGCATGCCACTTTGTCTGAGCAGCCAGTAAATGAAACTCAATAGTATATATACAGTTCTGGTACCTTGATGTATGTCCAAGAGTGAGCATTCAGCAGCTGGAACTCTGCCAGGTTTGTCAAAAACAGTCTGAAGTGAGAATAGGAACTTCATTCTGCAGCAAAGGATCATTGCATTGCAGGTAAGGAGAGACCCATGCCAGTGCCTTCCCCTTTAACAAGGTGATTACAAAAGTCACTTTGGTAGAAGCTGTGCTGAAGGTCTCAGGGTTATGGCGGAAGTGCAAGCGGCAAATGTTCAGAAAGCCTTGCAGAGTTCAGTATCGCAGGCAGAGGGAGTTCGGGAGGCACTGAAGAGGCGGCCTGGCTGATTTAGAGGACACCCTCAGTATTTCCCCTGTGGCAGAGTGAGCAGAGCCTCAGCCTGAAACCAGAAGAACCCAAGTTCAGTCCCGTGCACATGACAGCCCTCTTCTGAAATTTAAATTTTGAAAAGAATAGAATACAATATAATAGCATAAAATATAAAGAATATAACCGTCACTTAAATAGAATAGAATCAGCTATTCTTCACAATGAATTTGGATTCATTCAATATTTTTGTTACAAATTCAACAAAACAAAGTTAGTAGCTTAACAAATCGATTAGAAACTAAACAAATATTTTCGTTCTGCACATGTCTAGATGGTATATCCCTGTAAATGGTATATCCAGATCAAATCTATTGGATGGTACAGTATATTTAATTAAACTACAAATCTATGGGATGGTGTATATACTCCAGGAAAAACAATGCTAAAGCCATCAGCATTTCACAAATCGGCAAATAGTGACAAAACAAGTCTCAGATTGTAACTTGTGACCTTCTTCTCAGTACCACAAAGTTTAATAAAATGTCAGCCCAGAGAGCACGCAAATACCTCCAACCCACAAACCCAATTTCCGGAGATGAGGAGGTTGTGCTGCATTAAACAATGACAGCAACATCTCATAGAGAACAAGCGCCGGGTGCTGATCCCAGGAGCCCATCCCTGTTTCATGTATACACCACAAACAAAAAAGGGGGCGCAGTCCTTCAGCGTCACTAATATTTCTATTTATTCAAGGAAGCTAACAAGCAGCATAGCCCCACATAAAGCCACTCCTCTCTAACATGCATCTCGAACACCCTGAAGTGCTTCATCATAGAGACCCTCTTTTTGCTTTTGTAATTCCAGAGTCACGTTGCACAGACAACAGCCAGACATACAGCACAGTCACTGCAGATGATGTAAGCAGCTTGAATGGGCAGTAATTTGTATCAAGATATCAATTGTAGTGTGTTATTTCAAAGACAGAAGTCATAAATATTGTATAGACATGCTGCACATTGTGCAAGCATTTGTACTTGGTGTCACGGATCCACCCACACGCCACGCCCACAGCGACTAGCTAACCAAGGCGCGCACGGGCAGCCGTGACTTGGGGCAAGAGGGAATAAAGGGGACTTAACTTTGAATATATAAAATCGTATATAAGATCAGCCGTGATATCCTTCCACAGCCTGCACTACCATTTGGCCACCACCAGAGGGAGACTCCACTCCAATCCAGCTGGTCGACCACACACACTGGCAGATACAAATCTTACATACAATCTGCTGCACTGACTAGAGTTGAGGACCAGATTAGTAATTACACACCCTTCTAGAGTCCCTCCAGCTATCCTACAGCTTGAACCCCGGTGCTAATCACTCTTCCACTGTCCACACCCCCCACACCAGACACACCACAAAAGGTAGCCTGCCACCACCCAACAGTTTACCCGCAGAACGGTCTGCTGGGACACCCCACAGACACAGATCTCCGTCTGGCCGATCCGTTACCTTTTACAATCTGCACGCAATCTGCCCACACACAGTGCAATTGCATACAGATTGGCAATGAGCTTGACCGAGCGTTTAAAGGCACTAAAATACAATACAATCTAATCCATCCAATCTAATCTCTCCAATCTAATCTCTCCGAAGATATGAGTACATGCTTAAATACACAGAAGTCACTAATTAATTTTAAGCTTTAATTTTCTGAAAGTGGGCGGGGCATAAAATATGTACAAAATATTAAAAGTTACAGAAATACAAAAAATATAAGAAGACACACAAATGACTATTCACTATGAAATAAAAAGGGAATAAAAGACAGAAGTAAAACTTTACCAAGATTTACCCTGCGACTGGAGCAAGTCAGAAATGTCAGCAATCCATTGGTCGATCAACCAGCTCCATACGAATTACAATGTCCCAATGCCCGGGTA
Organism: Staurois parvus; assembly: GCF_062004578.1. NCBI lineage: Eukaryota > Metazoa > Chordata > Amphibia > Anura > Ranidae > Staurois > Staurois parvus. Next base: position 26,437 of record NW_028320317.1, on the reverse strand, counting down.
CTCCATTTATGGGGATATGGATGTAGTCGGGACATTAGTCTTCGGCCAATTGACCCTGGGGGGTGTTCCTGCACCTGCCCACAGGATGTTCTGGGTGCTGACCTGCCCAAGTTCAATCGGCCAAGACTGGCTTGAAACACCAAGTCGTGGATTGTATTTCCGACACCAGCGCATCAGTCCGATCGCAACGGTACCAAACACTGTTCAACTGTCGCACTCCAGCGCCACCTAACCATTTCCTGCATTTTCCTGGCCTTCTACCTAATCCACAAATATGGTTTTCATACGTCGGTGTGGCGCACAGAATGCAGTATTGGAAGGAAGCATTTCCATCTCTCTGCAGCTAATATTTTAGCTTTTATGAGAGATGAAATATACCCCTTTGATGTATGGAGACACTTTCAGCTCCCCAGACAGATCGGAGACCCCCTGCTGTCCTGAAGCCGAAATGTCTGGAGCCATTTCCTTTAAACCAGTTTCACCAGAAGGTGACAAAACCTCATTAGCACTTAGGTGTCACATCCAGAGGAAGCTGGCTTTTCAGACGCTAATTGATGAGCCTCTGTGTCTGAGTACCTCTGACTGAATACATCTTTAATGACAATGGAAGGCCACTACAGTTACGATTACATATTGCTACTGATCACATCTTATCTACTCAAATCTGTGCATTTATGTCACATGTATGTTACATCATGTCACATGTACATTACTCTTGGCCACTGTGTTAGAGGAAGAGATCAAATCTATTTTATTGTGAAATAATACGTCAGTTTGCAGATTGGATCAGTTACAGGGATGAGACAAACCATTCAACACAAACCTGGGTCCTTACAATGATCACTTTTATGTATTGATGTAAAACCTTTGTCCCAAAAGGAACAAAAGTATTATTGTAACTGATTATAAAGTGTGATCTGGAGTTTGGCTTCGATTTGTTAGTGTATCTAAATCTGCTAGTCCATCAGTCTATCATGAATGCTGCTGCCAGACTTATCCACCTTACTAACCGTTCTGTATCTGCCACCCCTCTCTGCCAATCCCTCCACTGGCCTCCATTCAGTGTCCTCCACCCCCCTCTGCCAATCCCTCCACTGGCCTCCATTCAGTGTCCTCCACCCCTCTCTGCCAATCCCTCCACTGGCTTCCCATTGCCCAACGGATAAAATTCAAAACATTAACAATAACGTATAAAGCCATTTATAACTCCGCCCCAAATTACATCAACGATCTTGTCTCTAAATATCACCCAAACCGTCCTCTCCACTTCTCGCAAGACCTCCTACTCTCGAGCTCCCTTGTCTCCTCCTCCCATACTCATCTCCAGGACTTCTCCAGAGCTTCCCCCATCCTCTGGACCCTGTGCTCCTTTATCCAAAATGGGGGAGCTCTCTAATCCTCTAAAACAAGGAATATAATTCAGCCATCACATCAATAGGACCTCTCCTATTCTCAATCTACACTTCTTCCTTGGGTCAGCTGATAGCTTCCCATGGTTTCCAATACCATTTCTATGCTGATGACACACAAATCTATCTCTCTACTCCTCAGCTCACCCCATCAGTTTCCCCACGTATCACCGATTTACTAACAGACATATCAGTAAATCGATTAGTGGATCAACTGTGGGTATAGGATTATAATTTTTTTTTAATGGTTGAACTGGATGGACGTTTGTCTTTTTGCAGCCAGACTAACTGTGTTACTATGTAACTATATCAGACTTGATGTTACACCACTTCCTAAAACTCAATCCATCCAAAACTGAGCTCATAATATTTCCTCCAACACATTCCTCTTCCCCTGATTTCTGGGTCAAGATCAATAGCACAACTATCAACCCATCCCTGCATGCCAGAGTGCTCGGGGTAACCCTGGATTCTGAACCATCTTTTCAGGCCCACATCCAATCTCTGTCCAAATCATGCCGCCTCAGCCTCCCCAACATCTCCAAAATATGCCCCTTTTTAACCAACGATACCACAAAGTTCCTAATTCACTCCCTGGTCATATCTCACCTCTACTACTGCAGCTTCTTCCTTATTGGCTTACCATAGGCCAACCCCCTCCAGTCCATCATGAATGCTGCTGCCAGGCTCATCCACCTTACCAACCATTCAGTGTCTGATACCCCTCTCTGCCGATCCCTTCACTGGTCTTCATTCAGTGTCCTCCACCCCTCTCTGCCAATCCCTCCACTGGCCCCTAGTCAGTGTCCTCCACCCCTTTCTGCCAATCCCTCAACTGGTCTCCATTCCGTGTCCTCCACCCCTCTCTGCCAATCCCTCCACTGGCCTACATTCAGTGTCCTCCACCGCTCTCTGCCAATCCCTCCACTGGCCTCCATTTAGTGTCCTCCACCCCTCTCCGCCAATCCCTCCACTGACCTCCATTTCGTGTCCTCCACCCCTCTCCGCCAATCCCTTCACTGACCTCCATTCAGTGTCCTCCACCCCTCTCTGCCAATCCCTCCACTGGCCTCCGTTCAGTGTCCATCATGTTGTAAAGTGCTGCACAAACTGCTATGTAAATCCTATAATAATAATCATATCTAATGATTGGTCAGCTGCAATATATGACATATTTGGTTTTGAGTTTAATACCTCTTTAAAGACAAAAACATATCAATTAGACAGATTGGATTCACAGACTCTTAGCCTTTTTAATAGGACATCATTTCTGAAGGAGAGAGCAGGCACACAGCACCTGTAATGAAAAAGAACATTGCATTATTTCTATGACACAGTACAAAATTATTTTAACAATTAAACCGGCTAACACTCATTATAGTTTCTCCAATGTTGGACCTGTTTCTGAGTATATTTGACCCGCTGATTCCAAAAATGGCACCATTTTCCCTACCAGCTCTAGTTTTTGAAATACAGAATAAATGCCATATATCACTTTTCACTATAACCTCCCATCAAAAATCCCTGTTGATGCGTTTTGTCAGGAAGTTTGAACAATTAATTGAGTCAGTGTTGTTGATTGTTTAATCGATCGATGTATGACAGTGCCTCCAATATGAAATAAATGATTAAATAAATTAGGCTGACCGATTAATTAATTCCTGAATTTGTGCTCTATGTAGATATTTTTAAGCACAATACAATTGTGTGAAAGTATGGACTACAGAAATAGATTAAAAAATATATACAGTGAAGGAAATAAGTATTTGATCCCCTGCTGATTTTGAATGTTTGGCCACTCAAAAGAAATGATCAGTCTAAAAATCCAATGGAAGGTGTATTGTAACACTGAGAGACAGAATACAACAACAAATTCAGCAGAAATGCGTCTAACAAATGATGACGGATCTGCATGTTCATGAGGGAAAGAAGGATTTGATCCCCTTCACAAAACATGACTTAGTACTTGGTGGCCAATCCCTTGTTGGCAATCACAGAGGTCAGACGTTTCCTGGAGTTGGCCACCAGGTTCGCACACATCTCAGGAGGGATTTTGGCCCACTCCTCTTGGCAGATCCTCTCCAAGTCATTAAGGTTTGGTGGCTGATGTTTGGCAACTCAAACTTTCAGCTCCCTCCACAGATTTTCAATCAGATTAAGGTCTGGAGACTGGCTAGGCCACTCCAGGACCTTAATGTGCTTCTTCTTGAGCCTCTCCTTTGTTGCAGCAGAGTGTCGGTAATATTATGTGTATAGTAACACAGGGGAGTCATACCAGGATCATCCACAAGGAGGCAGCAGAGTGTCGGTAATATTATGTGTATAGTAACACAAGAAAAGTCATACCAGGATCATCCACAAGGTGGCAGCAGAGTTTTTGTAATATTATGGGAGTCATACCAGGATCATCCACAAGGAGGCAGCAGAGTGTCGGTCATATTATGTGTATAGTAACACAGGGGAGTCAAACCAGGATCATCCACAGGTTGGCAGCAGAGTGTCTGTAATATTATGGGAGTCATACCAGGATCATCCACAAGGAGGCAGCAGAGTGTCTGTAATATTATGTGTATAGTAACACAGGGGGATTCCTACCAGGATCATCCACAAGGAGGCAGCAGAGTGTCTGTAATATTATGTGTATAGTAACACAGAGGAGTCAAACCAGGATCATCCACAAGGAGGCAGCAGAGTGTCGGTAATATTATGGGTGTCATACAGGATCATCCACAAAGTGGCAGCAGAGTTTCGGTAATATTATGGGTGTCATACCAGGATCATCCACATGAAGGTAGCAGAGTGTCTGTAATATTATCTGTATAGTAACACTGGGGACTCATACCAGGATCATCCACAAGGTGGCAGCAGAGTGTCGGTAATATTATGGGAGTCATACCAGGATCATCCACGAGGAGGCAGCAGACTTTCAGTAATATTATGTGTATAGTAACACAGGGTGTCATACCAGGATCATCCACAAGGAGGCAGCAGAGTGTCAGTAATACTATGTGTATTGTAACACAGGGGAGTCATACCAGGATCATCCACAAGGAGGCAGCAGAGTGTTGGTAATATTATGGGTGTCATACCAGAATCATCCAGAAGGAGGCAGCAGAGTGTCGGTAATATTATGTGTATAGTAACACAGGGGAGTCATACCAGGATCATCCACAAGGAGGCAGCAGAGTGTTGGTAATATTATGGGTGTCATACCAGAATCATCCAGAAGGAGGCAGCAGAGTGTCGGTAATATTATGTGTATAGTAACACAGGGGAGTCATACCAGGATCATCCACAAGGAGGCAGCAGAGTGTCGGTAATATTATGGGTGTCATACCAGAATCATCCACAAGGAGGCAGCAGAGTGTCGGTAATATTATGGGTGTCATACCAGAATCATCCACAAGGAGGCAATGCGGTTTTATTATGTTAATTAATCTTAGCAGTCATACTGATTTTGGCCACAGGGCGGCGGCACTAATTATCGTTAATACTACTGCGCATGCCCTTCCCGCCATCCTGGTCCTCAGTAAGATGGCGGCTACAGCGGTCAGGTCTCGGCGTACAAATCTTCTCCATGGATTTATCTCCTTATATAACATATAGAACGAGAAGCTCCACACAAATGGCGATCGGGTCATCCTATTGTTCCCACTATTTCCATCTCCGGAGTCGTGGTGTGATGGATCGCATCTGTTTCCCCAAAGCAAAATGGTGTCTAAGTTCAAAACATGAAATTATCTAATAGCTATGGTGAGGGGTGGAGCCTAGTAACATTTTCTTGCGATTGTAAATCTAAACACAGTTTCTATCAGTTTCGCTTTGCACTCCATGTGTCTCTAATCACGTCTGCAGTTTGTCTTACCGAAAATAATGCCAGAACCTGGAGAGAAACTGTAAGAGAAGTATGTCTGTGATGGCGGACATATTTTTGAAGACTCCAAAAAATGGCAGCTGCTCTCCGAGGACACAAAACATTTCCGTCTGCTATGGCCGCCATTTTCTCGAAGATTTTGCTTGAGCTGATTGTAGCCGTTTTAGTGCATTTGTGGCAGAGACAATTGAGTACTGACGGGATACTTTTTTTATTAGCACTAACAAACAATTTTGAGGACAAGCTTTCAGGGAGTGTCCCTTCTTCAGGTCAAAGCAGTACTGATCACAAAGGTATAGCAGAATGTAAGAGATGTAGGGGATGGGAAAAAAAAGAGGAGAACAGAGATAAGACACAGCAAAAGCAAACTCTGGGGGGGGAGAGACAACACACTCAGAGGCGGGCATGCTGGAGGTGATAAAACTGTTGGATAATGATTGAGTGTGATGAACCGTCCCTTTTTTCATAACATTTTGCCCTTTCTGTTCCGGTTTTCTCCCCTTTGTAAAGCTGTTTATGTTTCACAGACATTCTACACTGTTTATTTAGGGAAATCTGACCTTGTAGTCTTTCACTTCTAATAGAGTTCATACTGTATTGTTGGTTGTATGGTTTGTTGTGGGTGGGGAAAACCCGGTGCCAGGCTGTCTGATGGGGGTGGGGGTGAAGTTGTATATACTGAGCTGTGTTTAATAAAGAGTCATTCATTTTCACCCTACACAAAGTTCCGACTCGTGGTTTGGGAGAGCAGGGAAGGGAGTGCTTTTAGCTATAATACCTGCCTTGGGAGAGCGCTGGAAGACTTGCTGGAAAAGGGAACCATTGGGTGAGACACATCGCTCCGCACGAGGAAGCCCAGGTGGAACGGTTCCACCACATTGAGGAATCCCATGTCCAAATTCAGGCCGTTATCTCTGGTGTCAAATAGAATTATCATTCTTAGTTCAAAAGTTTTTCTTTCCTGAATGGATTTGAAATTTCCTTTAAGAACTAAAATATTGAGGTCTCCCAAAGTGTGGTCTGGTTGTGCGAAATGGTGTCCCACAGGTGTGCAAAAGTCATCTTCTTTATGTTCCTTGATGGACCACACTTCCAGACCACACTTTCATTATCCAACAGTTTTATCACCTCAAGCACGCCTGCCTCTGGGAGTGTTGTCTCCCCCCCCCCCCCCCCAGACTTTGCTTTTGCTGTGTCTTATCTCTGCTCTCCTCTTTTCTTTTCCCATCCTCTACATCTCTTCTTACATTGTTTGTTAGTGCTAATAAAAAACGTATCACAGACAGGACTCAATTGTTTCTGCCTTGAAGATTTTAACATATTTCCACTGTAAAATGGAGCAATACTGGGATGCACTATATGTCATACAGTTACTAAGCTGCCATCTGCTGGCCATTCCTGGAAGCGCTCAGCTCGATTTTCTATTCCAGAATATTACAGGTACTTTGTCGCCACCTTGTGGAAGGATCTGCTAGCACATGATATGACATGACTTGCACTGCCATCTGTTGGCTGATCCTGGAATCCCTCACATTCATTTTTCTATAAATAGAATATTACCATTACTCTGCTGCCGCCTTGTGGATGGATGTGGTATTACTTTGTATTTCTAAGCACAGAACATGACAGGGCTGCGCTGCCATCTGCTGGCTGAGTCTGGTATGACTCCCACCGGAGGTCTGACAGAATATTATTCCCCCCGATACAATCGGTCGGGAGGAGTAATCTTCAGAACTGATATGTGGAGGAGGCTGTTCCTCAGGATCTGTCTACTGCCACCACCATCTTGTTGAAGATTCCTTTCATGGATGGCTCCTCGGGCATGCGCAGTAGTACGTATAGTACAGTCACACATATCTGTCAGGCAGCCATTGTCTTGATGATAATATAGAAAATGATATAATCAGGATCCCCTTCCTGCATTGTTCAGTCCCGCCCCTCCCTTCTGGTTGGCTGGTATCTAGTCTTTGATTTATCGTTCAGTTATAGTTACCTAACAAATAATAAATGGATATAGATCGCTGAATCAGGAGAGGGGAAACATGATCCCAACTATATGCCAGCCAATCAGAAGGTAGGGGGTGGAGCCTCAGAACCACACTCTTTTGAACGGAATTGTAAGAGAATAATGTCTTTGATGGCAGGCGTAATATTGAAGACCAGGCCATTTTCTCCTCCCCATAATGGCAGCTGATCTAGGCACATGCAGTACATAGAAAAGAAATGTCCACTGTGACCACCATTTTATTGAAGAATTGGTAATTGTTTCCCATAAACAATGGCGGCAGACTGGGCCTGCTCCATATATCCTGAAATGTGGTGCCATCTAATGGCTGAATCTTGGAATCACCCACATTGATTTTTCTATACACAGACTATTACTGGAACTTTCCTGCCACTTTGTGGATGGATGTGGTAATACATCGTATTTCTAAGCACACAATATGAGAACTGCCATCTGCTGGCTGAGCCTGGTATGACTCCCACCGAATATCTGACACAGAATATTATTCCTCTTAATACAATTGGGTTGGGATGGAGGAAGAGGCTACACAGATTCCTAATTTTCTAAAGGTGAATCAGAACTGGATATGTGAAGGAAGCTACTCTTCAGGATATGTGTACAGCGGCCACCATCTTGTTGAAGATCACTTCATGGTTTCTCCTTTCGAAGATGGCGGGACAGACATCCGTACTAGTATGTATAGTATGTTTGTATTCTCTTTAGTTGAATGTTCATTCACACATGTCTTTCAGGCCACCATTGTGTTTATGAAAACTACAGAGAATTATATAATTTATATCATTGTATAGTAACACAGAAAGAGTTATACCAGGATCATCCAAAAGGTGGCAGCAGAGTGTGGGTAATATTATGTGTATAGTAACACAGGGGAGTCATACCAGGATCATCCACAAAGAGGCAACAGATTGTTGGTAATGTGTGTATAGTAACACAGGGGGCTCATACCAGGATCATCCATAAGGTGGCAGCAGAATGTCGGTAATATTAGTAACACAGGAGAGCCATACAAGGATCATCCACAAGGAGGCAGCAGAGTGTTGGTAATATTGTGTGTATAGTAACACAGGGGAATCATACCAGGATCATCCATAAGGTGGCAGCAGAATGTCGGTAATATTAGTAACACAGGAGAGCCATACCAGGATCATCCACAAGGAGGCAGCAGAGTGTCATTAATATTGTGTGTATAGTAACAGAGGAGTCATACCAGGATCATCCACAAGGAGGCAGAAGAGTGTCGGTCATATCATAGAAGACATACCAGGATCATCCACAAGGAGGCAGCAGAGTGTCGGTCATATCATGGGAGTCATACCAAGGTGGCAGCAGAGTGTCGGTAATATTATGTGTATAGTAAAACAAGAAGAGTCATACCAGGATCATCCACAAGGTGGCAGCAGAGTGTCGGTAATATTATGTGTATTGTAACACAGGGGAGTCATACGAGGATCATTCACAAGGAGGCAGCAGAGTGTATATAATAATATGTGTATAGTAACACAGGGGAGTCATACCAGGATCATCCACAAGTAGGCAGCAGAGTGTCAGTAATATTATGTGTATAGTAACACAGGGGAGTCATACCAGGATCATCCACAAGGAGGCAGAAGAGTGTCGGTCATATCATGGGAGTCATACCAGGATCATCCTCAAGGAGGCAGCAGAGTGTCGGTAATATTATGTGTATAGTAACACAGGGCAGTCATACCAGGATCATCCACAAGGAGGCAGCAGAGTGTCGGTAATGTTATGGGTGTCATACCAGGATCATCCACAAGGAGGCAAAGCGGTTTTATTATGTTAATTCCTCGAGTCATACTTATTCTGGCCACAGGGCGGCAGCATTGCGTTTATTGTAAATACTACTGCGCATGCCCATGCCGCCATTCTGGTCCTCAGTAAGATGGCGGCTAAAGCGGACATGTCTCAGCGTACAAATCTTCACGATTTTATTTCCATATCTAAAATATAGAATGAGGAGTTGCTCAACAATAGGAGATCGACACGACACGTCCATAGATCTCACTATTTCCATCTCCGGGGTCGCGGTGTGAAGGATCCCATCTGTTTCCCCAAAATTTAAAATGGCGTCCAAGTTCAAAGCACGTTAATAATCTAATAGCAATGGTGAGGGGCGGAGCCTAGTAACATTTTCCCGCCCTGTAATTGTAAATACAGTTTTCTATGTATTTCTCTCAGCGCTCCGTCTCTCCGATAACCTCTGTAGTTTATATTATCCAATACAGCTCCAGAACCTGGAGGATATGTGTACAGCGGCTGCCATCTTGTTGAAGACCACTTCATGGTTTCTCCTTACAAAGATGGCAGGACAGACATCCGTACTAGTATGTATAGTATATTTGTATCCTCTTTACTTGAATGTCCATTCAGACATGTATTTCAGACTGCCATTGTGTTGAAGTAACTACAGAGAATTATATAATGTATATCATTGTATAGTAACACAGAAAGAGTTATACCAGGATCATCCACAAGGTGACAGCAGAGTGTTGGTAATATTATGTGTATAGTAACACAGGGGGAGTCATACCAGGATCATCCACAAGGTGACAGCAGAGTGTTGGTAATATTATGTGTATAGTAACACAGGGGTAGTCATACCAGGATCATCCACAAGGTGACAGCAGAGTGTTGGTAATATTATGTGTATAGTATCCCAGGGAGATCATACCGGGATCATCCACAAGGAGACAGCAGAGTGTTGGTAATATTATGTGTATAGTATCCCAGGGAGATCATACCAGGATCATCCACAAGGAGACAGCAGAGTGTCAGTAATATTATGTGTACAGTAACACAGGGGGAGTCATATCAGGATCATCCACAAGGAGGCAGCAGAGTGTCAGTAATATTATGTGTATAGTAACACAGGGGGAGTCATACCAGGATCATCCACAAGGAGGCAGCAGAGTGTCAGTAATATTATGTGTATAGTAACACAGGGGGAGTCATACCAGGATCATCCACAAGGTGACAGCAGAGTGTTGGTAATATTATGTGTATAGTAACACAGGGGGAGTCATATCAGGATCATCCACAAGGAGGCAGCAGAGTGTCAGTAATATTATGTGTATAGTAACACAGGGGGATTCCTGCCAGGATCATCCACAAGGAGACAGCAGAGTGTCAGTAATATTTTGTGTATAGTAACCCAGGGAGATCATACCGGGATCATCCACAAGGAGACAGCAGAGTGTCGGTAATATTTTGTGTACAGTAACACAGGGGGATTCCTACCAGGATCATCCACATGGAGGCAGCAGAGTGTCGGTAATATTATGTGTATTGTAACACAGGGAGATCATACCGGGATCATCTACAAGGAGGCAGAAGAGTGTTGATAATATTATGCGTACAGTAACACAGGGGGTCATACCAGGATCATCCACAAGGAGGCAGCAGAGTGTTGGTAATATTACGTGTATAGTAACACAGGGGGAGTCATACCAAGATCATCCACAAGGAGGCAGAAGAGTGTTGATAATATTATGGGAGTCATACCAGGATCATCCACAAGGAGGCAGAAGAGTGTTGGTAATATTATGGGTGTCATACCAGGATCATCCACAAGGAGGCAGAAGAGTGTCAGTAATATTATGTATGTAGTAACACAGGGGGGTCATACCAGGATCATCCACAAGGTGGCAGCAGAGTGCCGGTAATATTATGGATGTCATACCAGGACTATCCACAAGGAGGCAACGTGGTTTTATTATAATACGTCTTAGGAGTCATACTAATTCTGGCCACAGGGTGGCAGCACTGATTTCCTTAATGCTACTGCGCATGCCCATGCCACCTTATGGTCCTCAATAAGATGGCGGCTACAGCGGACATGTCTCAGCTTACAAAGTTTCTCCACGATTTTATTTCCTTATATAAAATATAAGGAAATAATTTTCCTTATATTTTAAGGAAATATAAACGAGGAGATCCTCGACAAAAGTCGATCGTGTCGTTCTGCAGATCCCAATATTTCAATCTCCGGGGTCGTGCTGTGAAGGATCGCATCTCTTTCCCCAAAGCAAAATACGTTAATTATCTTATAGTTATAGTTGAGGGGGCGGAGCCTAGTAACATTTTCCCGCGCTTGTAAATCTAAATGCAGTTTCTAGCAGTTTGCTCAGCGCTTCATCTGTGTCCAATCACTCTGTAGTTTGTCTTATCCAAAATAATGCCGAAACCTGAAGAGAAACTGTAAGAGAAGAATGTCTGTGATGGCGGCCATATTTTTGAAGACTGTACAGAATGGCAGCTGCTCTCACAGTACACAAAACATTTCCGTCTGCCGTGATCGCCATTTTCTCGAAGTTCTAAACAATTTTCCACTACATAATGGTGCCAGACTGGGCATGCGCCGTACGTCATACAGTTACTAGGTTGCCATCTGCTGGCCGTTCCTGGAAGCGCTCAGCATGATATTCTATACCAGAATATTACAGGTACTTTGTCGCCGCCTTGTGGATTGATCTGTTAGCACATGATATGACATTATTGCACTGCCATCTGCTGGCTGATCCTGGAAGCGCTCTCATTGATTTTTCTATAAACAGAATATAACCGGTACTCTTCTGCCGCCTTGTGGATGGATGTGGTAGTACTTTGTATTTCTAAGCACTCTACATGTCAGGACTGCGCTGCCATCTGCTGGCTGAGCCTGGTATGACTACCAGAGTTCTGACAGAATATTATTCCTCCCGATACAATCGGCCGGGAAGGAGAAATTCTTTGCAGTTTCCTCATTTTCTTCTTGAAGAAGCTTTGTACCTGTCAAGGATGGCGGCCCGGACTAGCGCTGTAGTATGTATGGTGGGACATGTATTAGTTTGTATACTATATCTTTATTTGTATCTCTGGTCACACACGTCTGTCAGGCCGCCATTGTACTGAAGATAATACAGAGAATTCCATCATTGCCTTCATGTCCGCCGGGGTTGTACGGCTCCGCCCCCTATCTTCTGATTGGATCATCTCTAGTGTATGATTTATCGTTAGTTATATAGGTAACTAATGAATGATGGATGGTTATAGATGGGGGCGGGGATGGAGGGCCCTAATTAGACAGCAGCAAATCAGAAGGTAGGGGGCGGAGCTGCAAAAACAACGTGGACTTGCCGCTACACCGGATACCATGCACGTTGACGTCATCTCCTTGTGCCCCACCCCGGAAGTCGCTCTGTGAAGTGGGCGGGGAAGTGATCATGGCGGGACTGGCGTGTTCTCCGGGTGTGGCTGAGGAGGATGGCGCCTGAGGTAATAATGTATTTTATGTCCGCTCTTTTCACTCCTCACCCCCCTCTATATTGTATGCCCCTCACCCCTCTCTATATTGTATCCCCCTCACCCCCCTCTGTATTGTATCCCCCTCACCCCCCTCTGTATTGTATCCCCCTCACCCCCCTCTGTATTGTATCCCCCTCACCCCCCCCTCTATATTGTATCTCCCTCACCCCCCTCTATATTGTATGCCCCTCACCCCCCTCTGTATTGTACCCCCCTCTATATTGTATCCCCCTCACCCCCCTCTATATTGTATCCCCCTCACCCCCCTCTATATTGTATCCCCCTCTATATTGTATCCCCCTCTATATTGTATCCCCCTCTATATTGTATCCCCCTCACCCCCCTCTATATTATATCCCCCTCACCCCCCTCTATATTGTATGCCCCTCACCCCCCTCTATATTGTACCTCCTCACCCCCCTCTATATTGTATTCCCCTCACCCCCCTCTATATTGTATCCCCCTCACCCCCCTCTGTATTGTACCCCCCTCACCCCCCTCTATATTGTACCCCCCTCACCCCCCTCTGTATTGTATCCCCCTCACCCCCCTCTGTATTGTATCCCCCTCACCCCCCTCTATATTGTATCCCCCTCACCCCCCTCTATATTGTATCCCCCTCACCGCCCTCTATATTGTATCCCCCTCACCGCCCTCTGTATTGTATCCCCCTCTATATTGTATCCCCCTCACCCCCCTCTATATTGTATCCCCCTCACCCCTCTCTATATTGTACCCCCCTCGCCCCCCTCTATATTGTATCCCCCTCGCCCCCCTCTATATTGTATCCCCCCTCGCCCCCCTCTATATTGTATCCCCCCTCGCCCCCCTCTATATTGTATCCCCCCTCGCCCCCCTCTATATTGTATCCCCCCTCGCCCCCCTCTATATTGTAACCTCCTCTATGTTGTACCCTCCTCACCTCCCCTCTATGTTGTACCCTCCTCACCTCCCCTCTATGTTGTACCCCCCTCTGTTGTACCCCCCTCTATGTTGTACCCCCCTCACCCCCCTCTGTTGTACCCCCCTCTATGTTGTACCCCCCTCACCCCCCTCTGTTGTACCCCCCTCTATGTTGTACCCCCCTCACCCCCTCTGTTGTACCCCCCTCTATGTTGTACCCCCCTCACCCCCCTCTGTTGTACCCCCCTCTATGTTGTACCCCCCTCACCCCCCTCTGTTGTACCCCCCTCTATGTTGTACCCCCCTCACCCCCCTCTGTTGTACCCCCCTCTATGTTGTACCCCCCTCACCCCCCTCTATGTTGTACCCCCCTCTATGTTGTACCCCCCTCTATGTTGTACCCCCCTCTATGTTGTACCCCCCTCACCCCCCTCTATGTTGTACCCCCCTCTATGTTGTACCCCCCTCTATGTTGTACCCCCCTCACCCCCCCCTCTGTATTGTATCCCCCTCAACTCCCTCTATATTTTACCCCCCTCACCCCCCTCTGTTGTATCCCCCTCACCCCCCCTCTGTTGTATCCCCCTCACCCCCCCTCTGTTGTATCCCCCTCACCCCCCCTTTGTTGTATCCCCCTCACCCCCCCCCTCTGTTGTATCCCCCTCACCCCCCCCCTCTGTTGTATCCCCCTCACCCCCCCCTCTGTTGTATCCCCCTCACCCCCCCCTCTGTTGTATCCCCCTCACCCCCCCCTCTGTTGTATCCCCCTCACCCCCCCCTCTGTTGTATCCCCCTCACCCCCCCCTCTGTTGTATCCCCCTCACCCCCCCCTCTGTTGTATCCCCCTCACCCCCCCCTCTGTTGTATCCCCCTCACCCCCCCCTCTGTTGTATCCCCCTCACCCCCCCCTCTGTTGTATCCCCCTCACCCCCCTCTATGTTGTATCCCCCTCACCTCCCTCTATATATTTTATCCTCCTCAGAGGTAGCTGGTAATAGATTTTACTGGGGCAACTAGAAGGGATGGGGGTGTATGGTGTCTCCAGACATAGATGGACAGATGGAGGACAGTGAGATAGAGGGGAGGGATGGGATTATGTACATGCAAGGAATAAGCAGTTGTACTGGGGCCCTGACATTGCCCTGCTGGTACTATGGGTCCTGACATTGCCCTGCTGGTACTATGGGTCCTGACATTGCCCTGCTGGTACTATGGGTCCTGACATTGCCCTGCTGGTACTATGGGCCCTGACATTGCCCTGCTGGTGCTATGGGCCCTGACATTGCCCTGCTGGTAGTATGGGCCCTGACATTGCCCTGCTGGTGCTATGGGCCCTGACATTGCCCTGCTGGTACTATGGGTCCTGACATTGCCCTGCTGGTACTATGGGTCCTGACATTGCCCTGCTGGTACTATGGGCCCTGACATTGCCCTGCTGGTGCTATGGGCCCTGACATTGCCCTGCTGGTAGTATGGGCCCTGACATTGCCCTGCTGGTGCTATGGGCCCTGACATTGCCCTGCTGGTACTATGGGCCCTGACATTGCCCTGCTGGTGCTATGGGCCCTGACATTGCCCTGCTGGTGCTATGGGCCCTGACATTGCCCTGCTGGTGCTATGGGCCCTGACATTGCCCTGCTGGTGCTATGGGCCCTGACATTGCCCTGCTGGTGCTATGGGCCCTGACATTGCCCTGCTGGTGCTATGGGCCCTGACATTGCCCTGCTGGTGCTATGGGCCCTGACATTGCCCTGCTGGTGCTATGGGCCCCGACATTGCCCCGCTGGTGCTATGGGTCCCGACATTGCCCCGCTGGTGCTATGGGTCCCGACATTGCCCCGCTGGTGCTATGGGTCCCGACATTGCCCCGCTGGTGCTATGGGTCCCGACATTGCCCCGCTGGTGCTATGGGTCCCGACATTGCCCCGCTGGTGCTATGGGTCCCGACATTGCCCCGCTGGTGCTATGGGTCCCGACATTGCCCCGCTGGTGCTATGGGTCCCGACATTGCCCCGCTGGTGCTATGGGCCCCGACATTGCCCCGCTGGTGCTATGGGCCCCGACATTGCCCCGCTGGTGCTATGGGCCCCGACATTGCCCCGCTGGTGCTATGGGCCCCGACATTGCCCCGCTGGTGCTATGGGCCCCGACATTGCCCCGCTGGTGCTATGGGCCCCGACATTGCCCCGCTGGTGCTATGGGCCCCGACATTGCCCCGCTGGTGCTATGGGCCCCGACATTGCCCCGCTGGTACTACGGGTGTTTTCAGGAAGTGAAGTTAGAACTCACAATCTGCATTCTTTGGGTTGGATGGTCTGGAGATATGGAGGCGGTCCTTGGGGATGATAGCCAGGAGGCAGCAATTCCGGACACTGTGTTCAGCCTATCTCTGTCATCTCAGGGTTACTCCGTGTCTTATGATGGTTTTCTCTGACCCAGAATACTGTCACCTTTCAGCTGGTCCGTGGAGTGAAGAGTCTTCTGAGGACAGAGAAGAGAGAAGCTGTGATCTTCCTGCCAGATGTCAGAGATGTCCCGTCATCTACAGAGCACTTCTCCTGGGTTGGTCTATGGGAAGAAGTGATGGAGCAGCAAGGACACTCTGTGACTTAAGGTAGGATGACTTTACAACCACATATCAGATACCAACCTCCTCGCTGCTGATCTTTCTGAACTAGGAAATGGGACTGTGCAGCCGCTAGGATTTAGACTCTCACACATTCACACCAGATACCAGCCTCTTCACTATCTTCTGAACAGGCAAAGATTGCAGCAGGTATGACACTTTAATATCAGGCTGGAATTCGGGGGTGTTTGTGGTTGCATGCAGCTGAGTAAAGCATTTGTAAAGGCTATTTTAAAAAAGTTAACAAACATAATATAGTTACCTGCTCTGTGCAATGGTATTGCACAGAGCAGCCTCAAATCTCCTCTTCTGGAGTCCCCAGTCAGCATTCTATGCTTTTCTCTTCTTTGTTTGACCCCAGTAGCAAGCCACTTACTATGCGGCACAACTGCGGCTCCTTCCTGATCCTATTGACACATACAGTGTAGCTTGACCCCGCTTTGCTTGCAGGATTTGATTTGCAGCATCAGCCAATGGCTCAC
The DNA here is from genome assembly GCF_062004578.1 of Staurois parvus. Taxonomy (NCBI): domain Eukaryota; kingdom Metazoa; phylum Chordata; class Amphibia; order Anura; family Ranidae; genus Staurois; species Staurois parvus. The sequence goes on along the minus strand of NW_028320317.1, from coordinate 9,813 downwards.
ACTCCTGTCTCTGTGAGCAGAGAGGAGAAAGCTGCTGCAAATGTGCACAGCCCTGGATCATGATAGGACTCGGGTAGGTATAAGGGGGGGCGGTGAGGAGGCAGAACGATTACTAGAATATATTTGACCTTAATGCAGAGAATACATAAAGGTATAACATGTTTAGCCTTTAGAAGCACCTGAAGCCTTCGCCAATGTCTGATCTGCTGCACAATCCTGTGTATTCAGGCGCAGCATCAAAGAGGCCGATATTCTGTTGTGTGCATGTGGCTGAGGAAAGCCGGGATAAAGTCTTTGCTGCTTTATCTGAACAAACAGGACTGTGCAGCAGCTTAGATGTTGGTCCGGCTTTACTCAGCCACATGTGTACAATGGAATACCAGCCTCTTTACTGCTGCAAAGTCCTGATTGTGTGTTCAGAGACATTGGCTCAGCTTTACTCTGCCACATGCACACATCAGAACGGCTGCTTCTTTGTTGCTGCACAGTCCTGTTTGTTCAGATGCAGCAGCAAAAAGGCTGTTATTCTGGTGCATGCATGTGGCTGAATAAGGCCGGGACAATGTGTAATCTGCTGCGCAGTCCTGTTTGTTCATATAGAGCAGCAAAGACTTTATCCCGGCCTTCAGCCACATGCACACAATGGAATACCAGCCTCTGTGCTGCTGTCTCTGAACAAACAGGATTGTGCAGCAACTAAGAGTCAGATATTTCATTGTGTGCATGTGTCTGAGGATGGATGTACTAAAGTATTTGCTGCTATATCTGAACAAGCAACAGGACTGTGCAGCAGACTAAACAATGTCCTGGCGTTAGCCACATGCACACATCTAAATACCAGCCTCTTTGCTGCTTTGCTGTCCTGTTCAGACACAGCAGCAATAAGGGGCTGCCATTCCCTTGTGTAAAGCCAGGCCAATGTCTTTGCTGTTGCACATTGTTTGTTTGGTTAGGGTCAGGATATGTGCGTTTTTGTGTGCGCGCTCTTTCTTGGCTTGTGGTTTTGATTGTTTTTTATTGGTTATTACATTTTTCCCCTACCGTCTTTCAGGCCAGCACTCTGAGAGACCTCGGCTCCTCCCCATCTGAGGAAACACCTCCACCTACAATAAAAAAGCTCCACTCCCCTCTGACCTCAGTTCAGGTGTTTCCTCCGGTGGGGAGACACGAGGAGGCGCAGGAGGACGATAGGGGAGCCGAGGGCCGGATAGCCGGCTGTGAGGCCCGACGCAGCCGGGAGTGAAGGCCGGAGTGTCCGGCTGCATATCCTCCCAGGGCAGGCTGCCAGCAGTGAGAGTGCATCCCGGGGGACGGGACAGGGCACTTACCTGCTCTTCGCCCCCCGGCCCCCTCCGGCGAGGGGGGGTGTCGGGGTGGCCGTGGTGAGGTCTGGGGAGGATCGGGGGGAGTTCCGCTCCTTCCCATGCTGGCGGTCTGAGGGCTTTGCCGGGCCGGACGTCGGGAGACGGCGGTTTCCGGCGGAAGGGGCGGGGCTTCGCCCAGGGCCGCGACTTCCGCTTCCGGTCGCGGCCTTCACACCACGGCGGCGCGAAATTTGAATGTGGCGGTGCGGTGCACAGCGGTCTGGGGGACAGACCTGCACCAGGCGACCACCCTCCGGTACGGGATGTCGGAGGCACCGGGACCAGGAGATGCCAGCACCAGCCAGTCGCAGGTAAGGTGCCTCAGTGAGGCCTCCCCTACCTGTGGGCCCCTAGCAGAAGGTAGGGCAAGGGGTCTGTGGTTTTTCAGGCCCTTGTTGCTCTGCCGGGAAGCAGGGGGGGGGGGGTGTTTAGTGTCGGACTGATTGGGCTTCCCCCCCCCCCCCCCTTTTTCTTTTGTGTCTTGCAGGGCAAGGCCCGAGCTAAACTTAGGCACCAGGAGCCCAAGCGGAGATGCCCTTCCTGTAAGGAAGTTCTAAAAGAATCTTGGCGAAAGGTTCTTTGTGGCCCATGTATACAGGGGTTGGTGAGGGAGGAGAAGCCGGAACAGGGGGACCTAGCTAGGTCAGTGAAGGAGTTGGCTACCACCTTCGACTCCTTCAAGTCCCTCATGGAGAGGTTTGCCCTCCCATTACCTACACTTCCCCCCCCCCCCCCAGGTGGCTTCGGTGAGTCGTCGGGAACCCCTTATGACTGGAGAGGAACCAGTGGGGGACTCCCAGTCTGAGGAGGAATCAGCGGGTGAGGGTCCCTCAGAGGAAGGGAGGGGCCCCTCCCGGTATAAGTTGACCCTAGAGGAGGTTGATGAGCTCCTGGGGGCTATATACGAAACCCTGGACATTAAGGAGGAGGTTAAGGCCTTATCTCTCCACGACCAAATGTATCAGGGATTGGAGGAGCACCAGCACAGAATGTTTCCTGTGCATGACATTTTGGTAGACACGATTAAGAAGGAGTGGCAAGACCCGGAAAGGAAACCGTTCTTCTCAAAAGCGTTGAGGAGGAGGTTTCCGTTTTCGGAAGACCCGGAGGCGGTCTGGAACAAGAGCCCCAGGCTAGACGCGGCCTTTTCCCAAACAACCAGGAGAACTGACCTAGCGTTTGAGGACATGGGGGTCTTACCGGACTTATTGGACAGAAGGGCAGAGTCTCTCCTTAGGAAGGCCTGGGACTCGACCCTGTACAACCTGAAACCGGCCATGGCTACGACAGTGGTAGCCAGGAACTTAGAGTATTGGCTTACGCAATTACAGGCCCATATTGTGGCAGACTCTCCCAAGGAAAAAATCTTGGCCTCTTTTGAGACCCTTTTGCAAGGAGTGGGGTATATTGCGGATGCTTCCGCAGAGTCGGTGAGATTGGGGGCCAGGTCTGCTGCCCTGACCAATTCAGCCAGAAGGGCGCTGTGGCTAAGGACATGGCAGGGGGACATCACTTCAAAAGTTAGGTTATGCGGCATCCCCCTCACAGGAGACTGTCTGTTCGGCCCGGGGTTGGAGGAATTATTGGACCGGACAGCTGATAGGAAAAAGTCCTTCCCCCTCAAGAGGAAAATGCAGGAGGGGGGGACACGGAAGGCCCGCCCGGCAAAGAGGCTGAGCCTGCGACCGCCTGGTCAGGGTAGGTCGGCTGGACAGAGAGGTAGGGGAAGAGGGGGGGCGATTTTTCGCCCTCCTGAGCAGCCCCAAAAACCAAGGTGACTTGGTTCCTCCTGTGGGGGGAAGATTGGCGGCATTCCTCCCACAGTGGGAAGCCGTGGTCACCAGCCCCTTCATTTTGGATGTCATCCGAAGGGGTTACCGGTTAGAATTTCTGAGACCGCCACCCGAGACTTTTCTAGTGACGACCCGTCCAAGGGATCCGACGAAGGACGCGGCTCTGGTGGGCGCTTTGGAGATTCTGGAGTCCCAGGGGGTCATCTCCAGGGTTCCGGTAGCGGAGCGAGGGAAGGGAGTTTATTCCCATGTGTTTGTGGTTCAAAAGCCGTCTGGGGCGTTCAGACTGATTTTGAACCTGAAACCCTTGAACAAGTCAGTACGTTACCGGAGGTTCCGCATGGATTCCATTTTTACAATCAGGTCCCTAATCCCACCAGGTGCATTCATGGCATCCATAGACTTGAAGGACGCCTACCTACACGTGCCCGTGGCGGAAGCCTCTCAGAGGTTCCTCAGGTTGGCAGTGGGGGGGGAGGAAGGAATTCGACACTGGCAGTTCAGGGCTCTTCCATTCGGCCTTTCCTCCTCGCCAAGAGTATTCACCAAGGTTCTGTCGGAGGCACTGATTTCTATCCGCTTGAGGGGGATTTCAGTGGTGGCCTATCTGGACGATTTGCTGCTCTTCGCAGATTCAGAGGCTCACTTACGGCAAGACCTGGTTATAGTGAGGAACCATCTGGAAAGCTTGGGGTGGGTTTTGAATCTGGAGAAGTCCTGCCTGGTGCCTTCTCAGAAGGTGATTTACTTGGGCTACACTCTAGACTCGGTAGACCAAAAGACCAGCCTGACTTTGGAAAAGGTCACCAAGTTGGAGGCCGGAGTCAGATTACTGCAGGGGAGCAGGTCGATGTCCATAAGACAGGCCATGTCGGTACTTGGATTGCTGACAGCGTCCATTCCGGCAGTTCAGTGGGCAGGTCTGCATATGCGTCCCCTCCAGTTGTGGATCCTGAGGGTTTGGGACAGGAAGTGTCACTCCCTAGAACGCAGGGTCTTGGTGCCCCCCAGTGTGAAAAGGTCTCTATGGTGGTGGAGGAGATCGTCCAGCATAACTCAGGGGCTGTTGTGGTGCTTTCCGATTTCCGCGGAGGTCACTACGGATGCCAGCGCCAGGGGCTGGGGAGCCCACCTGGGAAATTTGGTGACTCAGGGGGAATGGTCCTTAGGGCAGAAGGACAAATCCTCGAATTGGAAGGAATTGAGGGCAGTGTGGGAGGCTCTGCACTCCTTCCAGGCGGAGGTCAGGGGCCGGCACGTGCGTGTCCTGACGGACAATGCCACGGCAGTGGCTTATATAAACAGGCAGGGAGGGACGCGGAGCAAGGCCCTCGGGGCCTTAGCGGCGACACTGTTGTCCTGGGCAGAACTGAATTTGGCGTCCCTGTCTGCGATACACTTAAAGGGGGAGCTGAACCAGAAGGCAGACTTCCTGAGCAGGACTCGGCTCAGGGAGTCGGAATGGGCCTTGAACCCCGATGTCTTTCAGGACATTGTGCGAAGGTGGGGATCCCCGGAGGTGGACCTTTTTGCCTCCGGAAGGAACAACAAGGTCCCAAATTTCTTCTCTCTATCCCGCTGGGACGGGTCCAGAGCGGTGGACGCATTAGGTCAGAGGTGGGACTACCGGCTTTGTTACGCCTTTCCCCCGGTTCCTTTGCTCCCCCTGGTCCTGAGGAAATTCAGGACAGAGGGGACCTCGTTAATACTGATAGCTCCCTTCTGGCCGCGGCGGGCGTGGTTTGCGACCCTGAAGAGTTTGGCCTCTCGTCCACCCTGGGAGCTGCCTCCAAGAGTGGATTTGTTAACACAGGGGCCGGTTCTTTGCCCCAGCATAGGAAGATTGCGGTTAACGGCCTGGTTTCTGAGCAGCAGCTCCTCTTAGAAAAGGGGTTCTCGCCTAGGGTGGTGGCGACATTACTGGCCAGTAGGAAGGAGGAGACCCAGGCCATTTATGGTAGGGTCTGGGGTTGCTTTACAGCCTGGTGTGACCGGACAGCTGTGGCAACCCATAGTTTGGTTTCTGTGTTGGAATTCCTGCAGGCGGGAGCGGACAAGGGATTGTCTGTCAGCACGCTCAAGGGCCAGGTCTCGGCCCTCAGTGTGTTCTTGGAGACGCCCCTGGCCAGGGAGGCGTTGGTGAGTAGGTTTTTCAAAGCTCTGGTGAGGCAGAGGCCTCCGAGGTCCAGACCATTTCCAGTGTGGGATTTGGCCAAGGTGCTCGGGGGGATGACTAGGGCTCCATTCGAGCCCTTGGAGTCCTGTCCGATAGGTGAGCTCACCATTAAGACTGCTTTTCTGGTGGCGATTACCACGGCGAGGAGGGTGTGTGAGATGGAGGCCCTCTCGATCAGAACACCCTATCTCCGTATTTTTTCAGACAGGATCGTTTTCAGACCGGACCCGTCCTTCATTCCGAAGGTAGCTCGGAGTTTCCAGAGGGAACAGGACATTGTCCTTCCCTCATTTTTTCCTGACCCGGTGGGGGTAGATCAGGAGAGGTATCACTGTTTAGATGTCAGAAGGTGCGTTCTCCAGTATCTAGAGAAATCTAGGGAGTTCAGAAGCACCGAATCCCTTTTTGTTTTTTTTAAGGGGGCTAGAAGAGGCAAGAAGGCGTCTAGAAGGACGCTGGCCAGCTGGCTGCGGCTGGCGATTACAGGAGCATATCAGGCAGAAGGCCTGGAGGTCCCGGAGGGTATCAAGGCACATTCCACCCGAGCTGTGGCGGCTACCCAGGCAGAGTTAGCAGGGGTTTCCCCAGGGCAGATTTGCAGAGCGGCAACATGGTCCAGCTATGACACATTTGCCAAGCATTACAGACTGGACCTGGTCTCGGTGCAGGAGCAGGACTTTGGTCGTAAGGTCTTACAAGCAGTTAGCCCGCCCGAAGGGTGAGTACTCGCTTATCCTCTCAGAGTGCTGGCCTGAAAGACGGTAGGGGAAAAACCAAGTTACACTTACGGTAACGTCTTTTCCAGGAGTCTTTCAGGCCAGCACCGGTTTCCCACCCACTGTTGATATTGGTTATGTGAAGATGGCTTATTATGATTATGTTGTCTCGCATTGTGTCTCCCCAGATGACCGGAGGATGCTTGGAGAACTGAGGTCAGAGGGGAGTGGAGCTTTTTTATTGTAGGTGGAGGTGTTTCCTCAGATGGGGAGGAGCCGAGGTCTCTCAGAGTGCTGGCCTGAAAGACTCCTGGAAAAGACGTTACCGTAAGTGTAACTTGGTTTTTTCTTAATGTTTTAAGGGTCCAGAGGTTAGGTGATAGGGTGGCAGCATAGTGTTTGTAATAATGTGTGTATAGTTACAATGGAGGAGTCATACCAGGATCAAACACAAGGCAGCAGCAGAGTGTCAGTAATATGTGTATAGTAACATAGGAGAGCCATACCAGGATCATCCACAATGAGGCAGCACAGTGTGAGTAATATATATATCATAACATAGGCAAGGCATACCAGGATCATCCACAAGGAGGCAGCAGAGTGATGGCAATATGTGTATAGTAAGGCAGGGAAATCAAACCCGGATCAACCACATTGAGGCAGCAGAGCATGAGTAATATGTGTATACTAACACAAAGGAATAATACCAGGATCATCCACAAGGAGGCAGCACAGTGTGAGTAATATGTATATCATAACTTAGGCAAGGCATACCAGGATCATCCACAAGGAGGCAGCAGAGTGATTGTGATGGAGATCAGAAATATTTTATTTTGGTGTTTGTTGAAATCTACACGTGTGTCTATCAGTCAGCTGGTCTGCTTAGTTAAGATTTGGAGTCCATGTACCTCGCAGGGGGTGGGAGATGAGATTGATCTCAGCAGGGAGTGCAGACAGCATGGTGTTCTGTGGCTGTGAAAAGCCTGAAGTGTCGGCACCGAGGGTTTAGCGGGAGAAAGGGCAGAGCTTGAGTCAGGATGGAAAGAGCAGCTCATGGCTGCAGGCCTCTCTAGGCAATGCATTGAATTGTGCTTTGTGCACTGCTTGGACTTGTGGTTCTACATTGCCTGTGTGGTCTTCAAACTGCGGCCAAGACACAGCCCTCTGAAAAACCCGTGAGGAGTTGGTGTCTATCTGCCTAGACTTCCTCTTCTTGGGCCACTGCTGGCTGGTGAGTCCCTGAATTGCTACCCTATGCCAAGGACTTAACCCTCTCTGCTCTGCCAGCTGGGTGCCACCCCCTGTGCTGAGGATCTCACCTGGACTTAATCCTTGCCCACCCGAGTTCTGCCTGCCTGCTGGGTGCTATCCCTTGTGCTGAGGATCCAACCTGGACTTAACCGTTGCCTGCTCGAGTTCTGCCACCCTGTTGTGTGCCCCCCCCATGCTGAGGACCCAACTTGGACTTAATCCTTGCCTGCCTGAGTTCTGCCTGTCTGTCGTGTGCCACTCGGACCTAACCTATTGCCTGCCAGTATGCCACCCTGTTTTGAACCTAGACAATGCTGTGGACTATCCCCCCGTGTTTCCTGCCAGAACTCGGTCATTCTTGTTGCGTGTCCCACCCTGTGGTACGGACCTAACTTGTTTTGCCAGAACCTTGCTGAACTCATCGTGTACCCTTCCAATCACTCAATAAAAGCCTTGTGTGTCCCACTGCTCTCTGCGTGTGTTCTGTTCCACCCACATCTCCATCACAGTGATGGTAATGTGTATAGTAACACAGGACAGTTATACCAGGGTCATTCACAAGGAGGCAGCAGAATGTTAGGAGGGATTAGGGGATGGGTAGGGTTGGGATTGTGAGGAGGGTTAGTGTTAGGAGTTAGGGTGGTTATGTTTAGGTGGTTATGTAGGGTTTGAGGGGGTAGGGGTAGAATTACGATAGGGGGTAAGGGGGTGGAGTTGGGGTTAGTGGTAGAGGTGGGGTTAGGGGTGGGGTTAGGGGTAGGATTATGGGTAGGGTTAGGGTTGGGGGGTTATGGTTGGGGGGTTAGGGGGTTATGGTTAGGGGGGTGGGGGTTGGGGGGGGTAGGGTTAGGGGTTGGGGTTAGGGGTTGGGTGGGGGTTAGGGGGTTATGGTTGGGGGGTTAGGGGGGTTAGGGGGTAGGGTTAGGGGTTGGGGTTAGGGGTTGGGTGGGGGTTAGGGGGTAGGGTTAGGGGGTTGGGGGTAGGGGTTGGGGTTAGGGGGGTTAGGGGTTGGGGTTAGGGGGGTTAGGGTTTAGGGTTAGGGTCAGGGGTAGGGGTCGGGGTTAGGGGGTTAGGGTTAGGGGGGGGTTAGGGTTAGGGGGGTTAGGGGGGGGGTTGGGGTTAGGGGGTTGGGGTTAGGGTTAGGGGTTAGGGGGGGTTAGGGTTAGGGGGGGTTAGGGGTTAGGGGGGGTTAGGGGGGTTAGGGGGGCTTAGGGGTTAGGGTTAGGGGGGTTAGGGTTAGGGGGGTGGGGGTTAGGGGTTAGGGTTAGGGGGGTTAGGGGGGTTAGGGGTAGGGTTAGGGTTAGGGGGGTTAGGGGTAGGGTTAGGGTTAGGGGGGTTAGGGGTAGGGTTAGGGTTAGGGTTAGGGGGTTAGGGGGTTGGGGTTAGGGTTAGGGGGTTAGGGTTAGGGGGGTTAGGGGGTTAGGGTTAGGGGGGTTAGGGTTAGGGGGTTAGGGGGGTTAGGGTTAGGGGGGTTAGGGTTGGGGGGTTAGGGGGGTTAGGGTTAGGGGGGTTAGGGTTAGGGGGGTTAGGGTTGTTAGGGTTAGGGGGTTAGGGTTAGGGGGTTAGGGTTAGGGGGTTAAGGGTTAAGGGTTGGGGGGGGGGTTAAGGGTGGGGGTTAGGGGGGTTAGGGTTAGGGGGGTTAGGGTTAGGGGGGGTTAGGGGGGTTAGGGGGGTTAGGGTTAGGGGGTTAGGGGGGTTAGGGGGGGTAGGGTTAGGGGGGTTAGGGTTAGGGGGGTTAGGGGGGTTAGGGTTAGGGGGGGTTAGGGGGGTTAGGGGGGTTAGGGGGGTTAGGGGGTTAGGGTAGGGGTTAGGGTTAGGGGGTTAGGGTTAGGGGGGTTAGGGGGGTTAGGGGTAGGGTTAGGGTTAGGGGGGTTAGGGTGGTTAGGGGGTTAGGGTGGTTAGGGGGGTAGGGTTAGGGGGGTTAGGGGGGTTAGGGTTAGGGTTAGGGTTAGGGGGGTTAGGGTGGTTAGGGGGTTGGGGTTAGGGTTAGGGGGTTAGGGTGGTTAGGGGGTGGGGGTTAGGGTTAGGGGGTTAGGGTGGTTAGGGGGTGGGGTTAGGGTTAGGGGGTTAGGGTTAGGGGTAGGGTTAGGGGGGTTAGGGTAGGGGATTAGGGTTAGGGGGGTTAGGGTTAGGGGGGTTAGGGGGGTTAGGGTTAGGGGGGGTTAGGGGGGTTAGGGTTAGGGGGGTTAGGGGGGTTAGGGGTTAGGGGGGTTAGGGTTGTTAGGGGGTTAGGGTTGTTAGGGTTAGGGGGTTAGGGTTAGGGGGTTAAGGGTTGGGGGGGGGTGGGGGTTAGGGGGGTTAGGGTTAGGGGGGTTAGGGTTAGGGGGGTTAGGGGGGTTAGGGTTAGGGGGGTTAGGGGGGTTAGGGTTAGGGGGGTTAGGGGGGTTAGGGGGGTTAGGGTTAGGGGGGTTAGGGGGGTTAGGGTTAGGGGGGTTAGGGGGGTAGGGGTTGGGTTAGGGTTAGGGGGGTTAGGGTTGGGGGGTTAGGGTTGGGGGTTAGGTTAGGGGGGTTAG